>NC_060180.1:59269958-59439958 GCF_021184085.1 Oncorhynchus gorbuscha | reverse complement strand
TCCCGTTATAGTGCACTGCTTTAGACAGCTCCTAGTGCTCTAGTTAAAAGTAGTGCACTATATAGGGAATAGGGTGCCATTTGAGAAAGCCACAGGACAGGACATATTTTATTTTTCAGCTGAGTCATTGTTTGTTTCCTCATCTTAGTGCGAGTGTCTTGGCCACAATGGCACTCGGGCCTGTGGGCTCATTGCATTTTAATAGTAAAATCCATCTCAGTGTGAATGAAGTGGACCGTGTAGCAGACGGCCAAAGTGCACTTTAATGAAGTGTGCTCCTGCTGGAAATGGACAGTTGATTGTTTACAAACACAGACACAAGAAACACAACACCCATACATTACCTACAGGACAGACTAATACATGGAGTAAACGTGGAACTTGGACATATGCTCTTAGCCCAGGTGACTATCCTGAATGTCCTTTACACTTAACCCCACTACATCTTCTGTCCTGTCCAGAGTCACATATGAAAACATGGCAGTGAGGCAGGATGGACATAACAGGAGGAAACACTGGGCGAGCACAATGCTCCTCATCCACAATCGGAGTCTTGACAGAGACACACCGGACAAACAGGTTCTGGGTCAGTGGCTGGGTGACCCCTCTCAGGAAACCCCTCAAGGTTAGATTTGGGTCCATTTCTGGGAAATGTGATATCTATACACAGAGTTCCAGGTGCCCACAGGATCATATAGGAGCCCTATACCACGTCATTCAACTACCACGACATTCAACTACACGTACCACGTCATTCAACTGCACCTGCCACGACATTCAACTACCACAACATTCAACTACATTCAACTACACCCATCACGTCATTCAATTATTCTCATAAACGGTCTAAGTGTAGTAGGACTGTCAGTGTCAACTCAAGTCATTGAGATTATCTGAGATAGGCCTCATCGTTGCGGTTTTGTTAAGTGGCTCTTACCAGTATGCAAGGCACATAAACAATTTCCTGGTGGATGGTTGAAACTGCTGAGGCTGACACGACAATGCCCCCCTCACCCAGTCTGAGGTAGTATAAAGCTAAGGACTGCCTGGTGTACTGTCTGTATATAAAACAGGCAATGAGAGTGGAGAAAAAGCCAAAAGATAAAACATCCAGCTAAGCCTTTTTCAGAGCAACAGCAGCAGAGCAATAACAATATGGAGGCGCGACATTCGATTTATCTACTCTCAAAATTACAATGAGCTCTGTCAGTAAATCCACTTAATTCATGAGCATCCATTTCAGATATCCATACGATCACCGACGGAGCAAGGGGAGAGGAGATATCCATACGATCACCGACGGAGCAAGGGGAGAGGAGATATCCATAGGGACGGAGCAAGGGGAGAGGAGATATCCATACGATCACCGACGGAGCAAGGGGAGAGGAGATATCCATACGATCACCGACGGGCAAGGGGAGAGGAGATATCCATACGATCACCGACAAGAGAGCCAAGGGCAAGAGAGGAGATATCCATACGATCACCGACGGAGCAAGGGGAGAGGAGATATCCATACGATCACTGACGGAGCAAGGGGAGAGGAGATATCCATACGATCACCGACGGAGCAAGGGGAGAGGAGATATCCATACGATCACCGACGGAGCAAGAGGAGAGGAGATATCCATACGATCACTGACGGAGCAAGAGGAGAGGAGATATCCATACGATCACTGACGGAGCAAGAGGAGTGGAGATATCCATGACACTGGAGCAAGGGGAGAGGAGATATCCATACGATCACTGACGGAGCAAGAGGAGAGGAGATATCCATACGATCACCGACGGAGCAAGAGGAGAGGAGATATCCATACGATCACTGACGGAGCAAGAGGAGAGGAGATATCCATACGATCACTGACGGAGCAAGAGGAGTGGAGATATCCATACGATCACTGACGGAGCAAGAGGAGTGGAGATATCCATACGATCACTGACGGAGCAAGGGGAGAGGAGGTTACAGACTAAATACCAACATGACACACCGGATATGAGTCTGCATAGCAATACCCCCTGTATATAGCCTCATTATTGTATTGTGATACTTATTAAAAATGTTTTATATTTACTTTAGCTTATTTAGTAAATATTTTTTTAACTGTATTTTCTTCAAATGGCTTTGTTGGTTAAGGGCTTGTAAAAGTAAGCATTTCACGGTATTCAGAGCATGTGACAAATACAATTACATTTTAAATGCTGTTTTAATGGACGTAGAAAGTAGAAAACACTGCAACGAGAGGAAGACGACATGCAAGTGTTCCTTGTAGAGAGAGCTCGTTTGTACATAAGATGGGTTTAACGGTTTCCTCTGACAGACTGACTACCACAGGACAGCCCTGCTATAAGTATACTCCTTCCCTGATACCTGCATTGCTTATTTTTTACAACAATCACACAAATTCCTCCTGAATTGACGTAGGTGCTGGTCCAACACATAGCAGTGGTTTATGTTGTGTTTGGGGGGTACAGGACACAGCGTAATTGGTCCAACACATAGCAGTGGTTTATGTTGTGTTTGGGGGGTACAGGACACAGCGTAATTGGTCCAACACATAGCAGCGGTTTATTTTGTGTTTGGGGGGTACAGGGCACAGCGTAATTGGAAACATATGAGACATGAGGGACTGCAGGAGCTGGAATGCACACACACACACACACACACACACACACACACACACACACACACACACACACACACACACACACACACACACACACACACACACACACACACACACACACACACACACACACACACACACACACACACACACACACACACACACCTAATGAGTCTGAGAAGGTGGGATACTTCATATGAGCTTCCTGATCATCTCTGAAAGTTGGGTGGGATCACACACATTTGTATTTGTTGAGGCTGTTATACAATTTACATTACATTACATTTAAGTCATTTAGCAGACGCTCTTATCCAGAGCAACTTACAAATTGGTGCATTCACCTTATGATATCCAGTGGAACAGCCACTTTACAATAGTGCATCTAAATCTTTTAAGGGGGGGGTGAGAAGGATTACTTTATCCTATCCTAGGTATTCCTTAAAGAGGTGGGGTTTCAGGTGTCTCCGGAAGGTGGTGATTGACTCCGCTGTCCTGGCGTCGTGAGGGAGTTTGTTCCACCATTGGGGGGCTAGAGCAGCGAACATTTTTGACTGGGCTGAGCGGGAACTGTACTTCCTCAGTGGTAGGGAGGCGAGCAGGCCAGAGGTGGATGAACGCAGTGCCCTTGTTTGGGTGTAGGGCCTGATCAGAGCCTGGAGGTACTGAGGTGCCGTTCCCCTCACAGCTCCGTAGGCAAGCACCATGGTCTTGTAGCGGATGCGAGCTTCAACTGGAAGCCAGTGGAGAGAGCGGAGGAGCGGGGTGACGTGAGAGAACTTGGGAAGGTTGAACACCAGACGGGCTGCGGCGTTCTGGATGAGTTGTAGGGGTTTAATGGCACAGGCAGGGAGCCCAGCCAACAGTGAGTTGCAGTAATCCAGACGGGAGATGACAAGTGGCTGGATTAGGACCTGCGCCGCTTCCTGTGTGAGGCAGGGTCGTACTCTGCGGATGTTGTAGAGCATGAACCTACAGGAACGGGCCACCGCCTTGATGTTAGTTGAGAACGACAGGGTGTTGTCCAGGATCACGCCAAGGTTCTTAGCGCTCTGGGAGGAGGACACAATGGAGTTGTCAACCGTGATGGCGAGATCATGGAACGGGCAGTCCTTCCCCGGGAGGAAGAGCAGCTCCGTCTTGCCGAGGTTCAGCTTGAGGTGGTGATCCGTCATCCACACTGATATGTCTGCCAGACATGCAGAGATGCGATTCGCCACCTGGTCATCAGAAGGGGGAAAGGAGAAGATTAATTGTGTGTCGTCTGCATAGCAATGATAGGAGAGACCATGTGAGGTTATGACAGAGCCAAGTGACTTGGTGTATAGCGAGAATAGGAGAGGGCCTAGAACAGAGCCCTGGGGGACACCAGTGGTGAGAGCGCGTGGTGAGGAGACAGATTCTCGCCACGCCACCTGGTAGGAGCGACCTGTCAGGTAGGACGCAATCCAAGCGTGGGCCGCGCCGGAGATGCCCAACTCGGAGAGGGTGGAGAGGAGGATCTGATGGTTCACAGTATCGAAGGCAGCCGATAGGTCTAGAAGGATGAGAGCAGAGGAGAGAGAGTTAGCTTTAGCAGTGCGGAGCGCCTCCGTGATACAGGGAAGAGCAGTCTCAGTTGAATGACTAGTCTTGAAACCTGACTGATTTGGCTCAAGAAGTTCATTCAGAGAGAGATAGCGGGAGAGCTGGCCAAGGACGGCACGTTCAAGAGTTTTGGAGAGAAAAGAAAGAAGGGATACTGGTCTGTAGTTGTTGACATCGGAGGGATCGAGTGTAGGTTTTTTCAGAAGGGGTGCAACTCTCGCTCTCTTGAAGACGGAAGGGACGTAGCCAGCGGTCAGGGATGAGTTGATGAGCGAGGTGAGGTAAGGGAGAAGGTCTCCGGAAATGGTCTGGAGAAGAGAGGAGGGGATAGGGTCAAGCGGGCAGGTTGTTGGCCGGCCGGCCGTCACAAGACGCAAGATTTCATCTGGAGAGAGAGGGGAGAAAGAGGTCAGAGCACAGGGTAGGGCAGTGTGAGCAGAACCAGCGGTGTCGTTTGACTTAGCAAACGAGGATCGGATGTCGTCGACCTTCTTTTCAAAATGGTTGACGAAGTCATCTGCAGAGAGGGAGGAGGGGGGGAGAGGGGGAGGAGGATTCAGGAGGGAGGAGAAGGTGGCAAAGAGCTTCCTAGGGTTAGAGGCAGATGCTTGGAATTTAGAGTGGTAGAAAGTGGCTTTAGCAGCAGAGACAGAGGAGGAAAATGTAGAGAGGAGGGAGTGAAAGGATGCCAGGTCCGCAGGGAGGCGAGTTTTCCTCCATTTCCGCTCGGCTGCCCGGAGCCCTGTTCTGTGAGCTCGCAATGAGTCGTGGAGCCACGGAGCGGGAGGGGAGGACCGAGCCGGCCAGGAGGATAGGGGACATAGAGAGTCAAAGGATGCAGAAAGGGAGGAGAGGAGGGTTGAGGAGGCAGAATCCGGAGATAGGTTGGAGAAGGATTGAGCAGAGGGAAGAGATGATAGGATGGAAGAGGAGAGAGTAGCGGGGGAGAGAGAGCGAAGGTTGGGACGGCGCGATACCATCCGAGTAGGGGCAGTGTGGGAAGTGTTGGATGAGAGCGAGAGGGAAAAAGATACAAGGTAGTGGTCGGAGACTAGGAGGGGAGTTGCAATGAGGTTAGTGGAAGAACAGCATCTAGTAAAGATGAGGTCGAGCGTATTGCCTGCCTTGTGAGTAGGGGGGGAAGGTGAGAGGGTGAGGTCAAAAGAGGAGAGGAGTGGAAAGAAGGAGGCAGAGAGGAATGAGTCAAAGGTAGACGTGGGGAGGTTAAAGTCGCCCAGAACTGTGAGAGGTGAGCCGTCCTCAGGAAAGGAGCTTATCAGGGCATCAAGCTCATTGATGAACTCTCCGAGGGAACCTGGAGGGCGATAAATGATAAGGATGTTAAGCTTGAAAGGGCTGGTAACTGTGACAGCATGGAATTCAAAGGAGGCGATAGACAGATGGGTAAGGGGAGAAAGAGAGAATGACCACTTGGGAGAGATGAGGATCCCGGTGCCACCACCCCGCTGACCAGAAGCTCTCGGGGTGTGCGAGAACACGTGGGCGGACGAAGAGAGAGCAGTAGGAGTGGCAGTGTTATCTGTGGTGATCCATGTTTCCGTCAGTGCCAAGAAGTCGAGGGACTGGAGGGAGGCATAGGCTGAGATGAACTCTGCCTTGTTGGCCGCAGATCGGCAGTTCCAGAGGATACCGGAGACCTGGAACTCCACGTGGGTCGTGCGCGCTGGGACCACCAGATTAGGGTGGCCGCCGCCACGCGGTGTGGAGCGTTTGTATGGTCTGTGCAGAGAGGAGAGAACAGGGATAGACAGACACATAGTTGACAGGCTACAGAAGAGGCTACGCTAATGCAAAGGAGATTGGAATGACAAGTGGACTACACTTCTCGAATGTTCAGAAAGTTAAGCTTACGTAGCAAGAATCTTATTGACTAAAATGATTAAAATGATACAGTACTGCTGAAGTAGGCTAGCTGGCAGTGGCTGCGTTGTTGACTTTGTAGGCTAGCTGGCAGTGGCTGCGTTGTTGACACTACACTAATCAAGTCGTTCCGTTGAGTGTAATAGTTTCTACAGTGCTGCTATTCTTACTTATTCACATTAAGTATGTGCTATCAGGCCCCTATTCTACAACACAAAAAACATGTGTACATGTGTGTATAGTGCATATGTTATCGTCTGTGCATTTGCGCCCGTTTGTGTTGCTTGACAATCCCCACTGTTCCATAAAATCTACTTTATCTGGTTTTAATTTTACCGCTGGCATGAGTTACTTGATGTGGAATAGAGTTCCATGTAATCATGGCTCTATGTAGTTATATATGTGCAGTACAAATAAATAGCATAATCCTGTGTTTACATTTGGAGCTGTATTGATTTCGACCTGACTAAATGTAGTATTGCATTGTTTCCACCTGTTAATGTGTGAATTCCAGAAGTGTTTACGGTCTCCGAGTCCGCTGTGCCTCCGTCCCAAATGGCACACTATTCTGTATTCAGTGCACAAATTTTGACCAGGCCTGTAGGGTTCTACGCAAAAGAAGTGAACAATAAAGGGATTAGGGTGCCATTTGAGACACATACAGTGTCTCTACTGTGGTAATGAAGCTGGTGTGAGACTGTTTGCATGGAGGGAGCCATTTCTCACTCCACTGAGCACATCGAACACTGACAACACTGAACAGGAATTAACAGGCTTGTGAGTGCCAGCCAAGGTGAGGATGAAACAGAACAATGAATGCATAGTTTCACACAATGGGGAGGAGGAATAAATATATAGGTAAGCAGAATACACACGCTCCACTGAGGTGACAATAGAACAGGGTTCCCCAAATGGCGGCCCGTGGGCCTTTATTCGGCCCAAGTTCTGCTTTTTTTCAAATATTCATTGTTGGACACATAATTCTGTAAAAACACCAGGAAATCAGCTCCAAGTCACTTAAATTGAAGAAATCTGTTGCCAAGTATTCCCACAGATATTAGACGCATGATCATACAGAAACGTAAACAAGGTTTGAAACTATGTTTAGGTCAAACATATCTGTTTGGGCTTCTTGTGGTCAATTTGCAGTCTACAAATTATTTGTAATTATGTTCCGGCCCCCCCCCCGACAGTCCGCTCAAGAAAAAAAATGTCCCGTGGCTGAATCTAGTTGATTTCTGCAACAGAAATTGCCCCTGCATATTTAAGAAATTAATCTACAGATTAGCCATAAAGCAGCGAAGGTCACTTCAGTGTTAGTTGGTTAACATAATGCACTTGCTAAAGGTCGATTGCAGTGGTATAATCAGAGTAACATTGTGTTACAGGCAGGAACAAGCTCCCGAGTGACGCAGCGGTCTAAGGCACTGCATCTCAGTGCTTGAGGAATCACTACAGACCCTGGTTCAATCCAGGCTGTACCACAACCGGCCGTGATTGGAGAGTCCCATAAGGAGGTGCACAATTGGCCCAGTGTCGTCCGGGTTAGGCTGTCATTGTAAATAAGACTTTGTTCTTATCTGACTTGTTAAACAAAATGTTCCATAAAAAAGAAATGTCAGGTTAATAAGAGACATATTACCCACACAACTAGTCCTGTGAGATGGCAGTCTTGGAGCTAGCAGGGGAGACGCATGGCAGTCTTGGAGCTAGCAGGGGAGACGCATGGCAGTCTTGGAGCTAGCAGGGGAGACGCATGGCAGTCTTGGAGCTAGCAGGGGAGACGCATGGCAGTCTTGGAGCTAGCAGGGGAGACGCATGGCAGTCTTGGAGCTAGCAGGGGAGACGCATGGCAGTCTTGGAGCTAGCAGGGGAGACGCATGGCAGTCTTGGAGCTAGCAGGGAGACGCATGGCAGTCTTGGAGCTAGCAGGGAGACGCATGGCAGTCTTGGAGCTAGCAGGGGAGACGCATGGCAGTCTTGGAGCTAGCAGGGGAGACGCATGGCAGTCTTGGAGCTAGCAGGGGAGACGCATGGCAGTCTTGGAGCTAGCAGGGGAGACGCATGGCAGTCTTGGAGCTAGCAGGGGAGACGCATGGCAGTCTTGGAGCTAGCAGGGGAGACGCATGGCAGTCTTGGAGCTAGCAGGGGAGACGCATGGCAGTCTTGGAGCTAGCAGGGGAGAGGCATGGCAGTCTTGGAGCTAGAAGGGGAGACGCATGGCAGTCTTGGAGCTAGCAGGGGAGACGCATGGCAGTCTTGGAGCTAGCAGGGGAGACGCATGGCAGTCTTGGAGCTAGCAGGGGAGACGCATGGCAGTCTTGGAGCTAGCAGGGGAGACGCATGGCAGTCTTGGAGCTAGCAGGGGAGACGCATGGCAGTCTTGGAGCTAGCAGGGGAGACGCATGGTAGTCTTGGAGCTAGCAGAAGATAGAGAAACTACAGCTTTTTTCCTCAGAGAAAAGGCTGGTGGAGTCACATTTATCCTAGGTTATGATAGTATGCTTATAATGGTACCAACTGCTTTCTTTAAAAGTGAAGGAATTTCACCTTTGTGGCTCCCCACTTTTCAAGAGAGTTGGTTCTGTTCTGCTATAGCGTCAAGCAGTCCATAAAGACTCAGAGTGCTAGGATTTAGGATCAGACGTGCCTTTTAGATTGTAGCAAATGCATAGACAGGGGGGCTCGGATCCTTGATCAGCACTCCTACTCCAAGACAATTCAGCATATGTGGCAAGGCTTCTAATGATCTTCTAACGACTACAAAAAGAAAGCTAGTCACACCGTGGACATCAATGCCACCCTACTAGACGAGCGAAGCACCTTTTTCTCACGCTTCGAACAACAACGACGGATCTGCTGAGGAGAGCCCCTGAAGACAATGAGGGCTACGTCCTTACGGTCTCCACGGAGAACGTATGGAAGTCGTTCAAGCATCTTAACCCTTGCATGCCTGCCGGCCCAGACGGCATCCCTAGCCGCGCCCTTGGAACATGTGCAGACCAGTTAGGTATTGTGATTTGGGACATTTTCAATCTCTCTAACACATGCCGTTGTCTCCACCTGCTTCAAGATGATTACCATCATCCCCGTGCCCAAGAATGGGGAAGTAACTGTACGACTACCGACCTGTAGCACTCACTTCGTTCATCATGAAGTACTTCAAGAGGCTAGTCAAAGACCACATTACCTCCATCCTCCCTGACACACTCAACCCTCTCCAATTCACCTACCGCCCGACAGATCCAGACGACGCAATCGCCAATGCACTCACTGCACACTGCCCTCAACCAGGACAAGAGGGATGCTTTTTATTGACTACACCTCAGCTTTCAATAGAGCGTGGTGAAGGTACGACAGCAGCTCTTCAACCTCAGCAGACCCCCCCCCCAGACATCTACCCCTCCATAGCCCTATGAGTCCTGGTCAAAAGTAGTGCACTCTAAAGGGAATAGGGTGCCATTTGGGATACAAACCAGCATTTGCGGATTGAATTTGGGATGGATACAGATATCACTGGGCTCGTCCAGTCTGTGGGGAGACAAGGTCTGACGACTGGTAATGCTCTTGTAAGAATGGAAATCAGAAGGACAGAACGGCAAGCACTGTTTTTATATTTGTGTTACACAGTCAGGGGACCATACTAAGTGGTATCATGCCAGGGCACTGCATCGTGGCAAAGTGAGTATTAGTTCTAATGATATAGATGGCATTTTGGCACTACCTTTAATAGTACTACTCATGTTTAAACCAATTATAAAACACAAAAGGATAAAGGACATCTCTCATTCCCCTGTTCACATTTAAGTGTCCTGTTCTCCTGCTCTCGTGCCCCGGTTCACATTTAACAGTGTCCTGTTCTCCTCTCATTCAGGTATTGACAATCACAAATCTGAAGAATGGTTTCTGGAAATCATTAACCGTGTATTGATTGCTAGGGGGTTTAATTAGTGTTGTAATTAGCGTGTTGTGGGGTTGAATGGCGCGACAATATGCAAAATGCCTCTGGGAGGGAGAAATTCCCAGGTGTCTTTCTCTGCTAGAAGTAGACCCTCAGGGAGAGACCAGCCTTGAAACTCCCATCTCGCTCAGCGGGGGTGTCACATTAAAACAAAAGAGAACAAAGCTCACAGGGAGAGGAGAAAGATAAAGATGAGACAGAACGACGGCGAGATTCTAGTACGGTCGGTGCAGCCATGGAGACCAGAGAGAGATGAGGTGAGGTAGGAGAGGGGAAGAGGAGCAAGCGAATGAGAGGTTCTCAGAGAAAAGCAAGGGTTGAGATGCAGCACGGAGGGGAGAGAGAGAGTATAGAGAGCAAGAGCATAAGAAGGAAAAAGAGAATCAGACAGAGTGAGAGTAATCTAGAACAAATAATACCACTCCCCAATTAAGTACTTCTCCACAAACCTGAGGCCACAGCAGCACCTACTGATACGGAGAAGAGCCCTGGGCTCTACGGGCGTACGGAGAAGAGCCCTGGGCTCTACAGGCGTACGGAGAAGAGCCCTGGGCTCTACGGGCGTACGGAGAAGAGCCCTGGGCTCTACGGGCGTACGGAGAAGAGCCCTGGGCTCTACGGGCGTACGGAGAAGAGCCCTGGGCTCTACGGGCGTACGGAGAAGAGCCCTGGGCTCTACGGGCGTACGGAGAGGAACTCTAGTACCTCTTTAGTATCTGTATGGGCTTATGGAGCTGTGGTCCCCAGTGGCCAAGACTAGAAGTCGACCAATCACCCTCAATTGTCTTATTAAGCCTCATACAAACACCTCCACCGCTAGCTACCAGGAAGCCAGCAGCACATCCTCCTGAAGCAGCTCCATTAGCCATGATTTATGGCTCCACGGCCTAGCTTCACATGATTTATCATAACAAACCAGGTGACTGTAGGCTTCTGTTCTGCACCAGTGCCACCTGAGGGACTTCCCCATCTTTGTTATAGTGTGCAGGACATCAGGGAGTGCTGGAGGGACCCTAGCTAGCCGTTTCTACTGCACGTAGTTAGCCAGCAGTGATGATTAACCTACTGTTTGTATGGCTGTGTGAAACAGGCTTCTCATCTCCCCTGTGGTTAACTAATGCACCGATCACTAAACCAAGTCCAACCATGACGAAGGACATGGATACACACAATGGCCTAATGGACAAGGACAAACCGGACAGAATGATGATTAGGTAAATCCATGGAACGGTGGTGGTATGTTTTTCCGCCTGACATGGATTGCATGTGTAACATTAATTCAGGAGCTGCATGAAGCGTATACAGCCAGGGGCAACCAAGCACATCCACGCTAACCTCAGGCAATACTGATACAAGAGAGAATTGAAGCCAAAGCCTATTTCTTAAAAATATTCATTTCTAAAGAATTCCAATTACAGCAGCGAACAAGATATGGGTGGGCATTGGGTATTGTACAGGCATCTCCTCTTTCATCTGCAGGTGTGTGTGTGTGTGTGTGTGTGTGTGTGTGTGTGTGTGTGTGTGTGTGTGTGTGTGTGTGTGTGTGTGTGTGTGTGTGTGTGTGTGTGTGTGTGTGTGTGTGTGTGTGTGTGTGTGTGTGTGTGTGTGTGTACTGGCTATTACTGCAATACTCCGGCCAAAGAGACAGTTCACATTGCATGATGGTGTTCAATGTAATTTTTTAAAATTGAATTGAAAGTCTCACTCTCTGCTATCTATGTTGAGCCAGAAACTCACACGCAAGAATGTATATGCACCCATACTTTATAGATAGTAAGTGTATTCAAGCATACCAAAAAGTGTATTGAAGCCCTATGGGTCCTGGTTAGAAGTAGTGCACTATAGAGAGAATAGGGTGTCATTTAGGACACACCATAGTGTTTTCTCCACACTGTCATCCAAGTGATCCCCCATCAGATTGGCTGTGAGATACTCTGTCTGCTGTGAGAAGTGGTCAGTCATTACCTAGAAGTGTATTCAAGCATACAAAAACAGACCCTACAAAGTGTTTTTTTACACACTGTCGCCCATGTAGTCCTTCTTCAGATTGGCAAGAGAAGTGGTCATTACACCCTGCTCCTACACTGCCAGCTGTGGCTCATTAAAACACATGACAGATTTATGAACACACACACAGATCTCTGCGCTCTCATGTTGCCACAGTAACAGTACCTGTTGCAAGAGCGGATGAAGGAGATAACATTTCAGGATTCACATCACAAACTCAGTTTGAGTTTTCAGAGCATTCTCAGAACCTCAATGACTTTCACGGAGTTCCATCACTGGACAAACAAGACATTTCTCCCAACGTTCAACACCCCTCCATCCTTCCCCTCTGGAAAAAAACTGAACAAACACTTACAGCAGTGAGAAAGCAGAGCCACTTGATTCTTCCCAAATGGCAGTCTATTCCCTATATAGTGCACTACTTTAGACAGGGCCCATAAGGCTCTGGTCAAAAGAAGTGCACGGAATAGGGCATGAGGTATTATTTGTGATACAACCACTGACCCTTCACGGTGATGGCTACAGCCCTATGCAATACAGACATCTGTTGGAAGATGCCTCTCCAATCCAGTCTGATTAATGGAGTGACTAAATCGTTCATGGCTCCACATGTCCTTTTAAAATCAGCTCATATCTCATGGCGCTGACAAAATAAATGAACGGTCGGAAGAAAGAAGTTATATGACGATCGCAATTATGAGAAACATCCTAGGCTATGAACTTCTGGCTTGTGTCCTTAATAGCACCCTAGTCACTACATAGTGCATTACTTTCAACCAGAGCTGGTCAAAAGAAGTCCATTATATGGAATATGGTGCCATTTTGGACACAGACCCACCAGATGTCGTCAATGTGGCTTCTCCACAGCAGAGCAGCTAAGTCGGCCTAGCGCCCACAGACAGATGAGCATCTGAACTCATTCTGTCAGCTAATGCCATGGTTTACATGGAGGAGAGGGAGCGAAGCAGCGAGGGCGCAGAGACAAGGGGCGCAGAGGACAAGGGGCGCAGAGGACAAGGGGCGCAGAGACAGGGGGCGCAGAGACAGGGGGCGCAGAGACAGGGGGCGCAGAGACAGGGGTCGCAGAGACAGGGGGCGCAGAGACAGGGGGCGCAGAGAGAGCGAGGGCGCAGTGGGCGAAGGCGCAGAGCGCAAGGGCGCAATGGGCGAGGGCGCAGAGAGCGAAGAGAGCGAGGACGCAGATGGTGCAGAGAGCGAGGGCGCAGAGAGCGCGGGACGTACTTAGCACACTCTGGATAATACAGTCTTCTAAATGACTCAAATATACGTAATGTTAATGTGACCAGGTTTGTATGTACAGTACAGTGTGTGGTGCTACCTGCTCCTGTCTCTCCAGCCAGCGGTCTACCATGGGATGGTTGGCGCTCAGGGAGGAGCGGGCCGTCTCTCTCTGGAACTCTCTCTCGTTTGCCCAGGTCCCTGAGTCACGGGGGAGACTACGGTACGTGTCCACAACCTTACCCTGGATAGACAAAGGAACAAAGAAGAATTTTAGGGTTGGTTTCCCAGACACAGATTATCCCTAGTCCTACTATACGCTAGGCTTAATCTGGGTCTGGAAAACCATCCCTTAGGGGATACTTCAGGATTTTGGCAATGAGGCCCTTTATGTACTTCCCCAGTGTGAGAGGCCCTTTACGTACTTCCCCAGTGTGAGAGGCCCTTTACGTACTTCCCCAGTGTGAGAGGCCCTTTACGTACTTCCCCAGTGTAAGAGGCCCTTTACGTACTTCCCCAGTGTGAGGCCCTTTACGTACTTCCCCAGTGTGAGAGGCCCTTTACGTACTTCCCCAGTGTGAGGCCCTTTACGTACTTCCCCAGTGTGAGGCCCTTTACGTACTTCCCCAGTGTGAGGCCCTTTACGTACTTCCCCAGTGTGAGGCCCTTTACGTACTTCCCCAATGTGAGAGGCCCTTTACGTACTTCCCCAGTGTGAGAGGCCCTTTACGTACTTCCCCAGTGTGAGAGGCCCTTTACGTACTTCCCCAGTGTGAGAGGCCCTTTACGTACTTCCCCAGTGTGAGAGGCCCTTTACGTACTTCCCCAGTGTGAGAGGCCCTTTACGTAATTCCCCAGTGTGAGAGGCCCTTTACGTAAGTGTGAGAGGCCCTTTACCCAGTGTGAGAGGCCCTTTACGTAATTCCCCAGTGTGAGAGGCCCTTTACGTACTTCCCCAGTGTGAGAGGCCCTTTACGTACTTCCCCAGTGTGAGAGGCCCTTTACGTACTTCCCCAGTGTGAGAGGCCCTTTACGTACTTCCCCAGTGTGAGAGGCCCTTTACGTACTTCCCCAGTGTGAGAGGCCCTTTACGTACTTCCCCAGTGTGAGAGGCCCTTTACGTACTTCCCCAGTGTGAGGCCCTTTACGTACTTCCCCAGTGTGAGGCCCTTTACGTACTTCCCCAGTGTGAGAGGCCCTTTACGTACTTCCCCAGTGTGAGAGGCCCTTTACGTAATTCCCCAGTGTGAGAGGCCCTTTACGTAATTCCCCAGTGTAAGAGGCCCTTTACGTACTTCCCCAGTGTGAGAGGCCCTTTACGTACTTCCCCAGTGTGAGAGGCCCTTTACGTACTTCCCCAGTGTGAGAGGCCCTTTACGTACTTCCCCAGTGTGAGAGGCCCTTTACGTACTTCCCCAGTGTGAGAGGCCCTTTACGTACTTCCCCAGTGTGAGAGGCCCTTTACGTACTTCCCCAGTGTAAGAGGCCCTTTACGTACTTCCCCAGTGTGAGGCCCTTTACGTACTTCCCCAGTGTGAGAGGCCCCCAGTGTGAGGCCCTTTACGTACTTCCCCAGTGTGAGGCCCTTTACGTACTTCCCCAGTGTGAGGCCCTTTACGTACTTCCCCAGTGTGAGGCCCTTTACGTACTTCCCCAATGTGAGAGGCCCTTTACGTACTTCCCCAGTGTGAGAGGCCCTTTACGTACTTCCCCAGTGTGAGAGGCCCTTTACGTACTTCCCCAGTGTGAGAGGCCCTTTACGTACTTCCCCAGTGTGAGAGGCCCTTTACGTACTTCCCCAGTGTGAGAGGCCCTTTACGTAATTCCCCAGTGTGAGAGGCCCTTTACGTAATTCCCCAGTGTGAGAGGCCCTTTACGTAATTCCCCAGTGTGAGAGGCCCTTTACGTAATTCCCCAGTGTGAGAGGCCCTTTACGTACTTCCCCAGTGTGAGAGGCCCTTTACGTACTTCCCCAGTGTGAGAGGCCCTTTACGTACTTCCCCAGTGTGAGAGGCCCTTTACGTACTTCCCCAGTGTGAGAGGCCCTTTACGTACTTCCCCAGTGTGAGAGGCCCTTTACGTACTTCCCCAGTGTGAGAGGCCCTTTACGTACTTCCCCAGTGTGAGGCCCTTTACGTACTTCCCCAGTGTGAGGCCCTTTACGTACTTCCCCAGTGTGAGGCCCTTTACGTACTTCCCCAGTGTGAGAGGCCCTTTACGTACTTCCCCAGTGTGAGAGGCCCTTTACGTAATTCCCCAGTGTAAGAGGCCCTTTACGTAATTCCCCAGTGTAAGAGGCCCTTTACGTACTTCCCCAGTGTGAGAGGCCCTTTACGTACTTCCCCAGTGTGAGAGGCCCTTTACGTACTTCCCCAGTGTGAGAGGCCCTTTACGTACTTCCCCAGTGTGAGAGGCCCTTTACGTACTTCCCCAGTGTAAGAGGCCCTTTATGTACTTCCCCAGTGTAAGAGGCCCTTTACGTACTTCCCCAGTGTAAGAGGCCCTTTACGTACTTCCCCAGTGTGAGAGGCCCTTTACGTACTTCCCCAGTGTAAGAGGCCCTTTATGTACTTCCCCAGTGTAAGAGGCCCTTTACGTACTTCCCCAGTGTAAGAGGCCCTTTACGTACTTCCCCAGTGTGAGAGGCCCTTTACGTACTTCCCCAGTGTAAGAGGCCCTTTATGTACTTCCCCAGTGTAAGAGGCCCTTTACGTACTTCCCCAGTGTAAGATGAACTCGTGCATATCACTTTATTTGTATGTCCAGTATGAAGGGAGGTAGCAGATACCATAGACTTCCAGTCACTGTGTTAACGCTAGCTAGCAATTGCGCTAGAGCTAGTAAGTGACTTCCTTCAAACTGCACACAACTTCCTTCAAACTGACTCTGGGGAGGTAGATAAAGGGTTTCATTTACATAATCCCAAAGTTTCCCTTTAAAGATGAAGGCTATAAACATAGTTAGCGTGGGGGGCCCTTTCTAAGTACGTCTACATTCAGTACACTTAGGGGAGAGCATTTGAGAGGACACAAGTAGCTAATGTCATACACTGTAGATCAGGAGTGGGCAATTTATTGGCCTTGAGTGCCATGTTGGGATTCTGAAATTGAGGGCCGCACTAACTTCCTTCAAAACACATTTGCTGGCCAGAAAAAAAGGTAAGTTATTTGAAAATACAAAAGGGCCATTTAACATATTTTCCATCTAGTTGTAGACGTTCAAGAGTGGACTGGAGTGGTTTAACCCAAAATAATTATACATTTTTTACTCAAACCTCCTGCGGGTCAAATTGAATGGCCATAGTTTGCCCACCCCTGCTTTAGATAGTGTACAGAGGAGTTGTATGATCGTTGGCAACCTTTCTCTCCAGGCTGTTGGCTTCAGTGCTGGTGTCTCCAACAGAGTGTCGTGGTTTGAGGAAACCAGCTGTGGTGGACCAGCGGGTGGGGTTCTTCCTGGACGGCTCCTCTGGCGGCAGGGTCACACGGGGGTCGCTGAATGGCCCATTGACCGTCGCCAGTGCTGGATCACTGCTGCGACGCACATGGAGGGGCATATCTGGAGGAGAGCAAGAGACCGTACGAGATGGTGAACGACAGAGAGGAGGGAGAGACAGCAGAGAAGGTCAAAATGAGTTTATTTGGGAAAGTATGTACTTCCTTACTTTGGCCCATCGCTCCAGCAAACAGCTGGGTTTCATTCAGTTGACCTTCTCTCCAGGCTCCTCCATATTGATGTCCGCTTTATGTCACTTTATTAGGTTTGTGAATTCGTCCTAATCAGGACCTTAGTTTCAGCAAGGACACATGTTTGTGTTGTAGTCCAAATCAAACAGACTTATGCTCAGCAGCAGTTCTTGCCAATTCCCTTCTCACAGTAGTAATTAGTCCATTCTTAATGTGAACCAGAGCAGTGTGGGTGATTCTCTCTTATAAAGCCATTACATTCTGGGTTCCCAGTGCTGTGTCAATACACAAATCAGCAATAGAAATAACAAAAATTAGAATTCAGAGTTCACCACTATTAGCTGTAAATTGGTGTTCTGGAGCCCACTATTATGCCTATGCTCAGTAATTATCGGAGGTTGGTGTAGGCTGACTTGCCTAGTTAAATAAAGGTTATAAAATATTGTGCAGGGGTTCCAAAACCTTCATACAAAAAACATCTGTGACCCCACTATGTAAAAAAAAGTATGTAATCAACGGCCAATGTTTACTTTTGTTATTTGGGCTATGACATTACATATCAGTCCCACAGTATTTCAATCTGAAGGAAGTATGGTTTGAAGTGACTGAAATGCATTTGAAAGGTATTGGGAAGTTCAGAAGATCATCAGGCAATAATGTATTATATTCTGTGTAGAAAATAACATTGATGTTCTTTTCCCCCCAGTCTAATTTAGTGCCTGGTCTTGTCCACTCGGTTCTAATGGCTTGTGGGCATAGTAGAGGGAAACATTATGTACCTGACAGTCATTTTTCGGTGATGGGGTCATAACAAACCTCTATTACAACGGCATATAGCTTAAGTTTTGTGAAACAAGCGCAAATTCTCTCGCAAACCCATTTTAAAATCAGGCGACCGCACCGTGCCGTGACCACTAGTTTGGGAAACCCTTGGTTAATGATTGATTGAGTAGCTTCGGAGGGCTTTCACATTAGATTGTACTAAACAGGTCAGTCAACTAAAGTGGATTTTTGAGATTAGATATGAATATGCTATAATGACAAATTGTCGGCATAATCAGACCAAGCAGACTCCTAATTTATAACCTTTTAGAGCAATATACTTTCTAACCTCATCTAACTATAGTTAATAAGGCTGGGGGCAGTATTGAGTAGCTTGCATGAATAAGGTGTCCAGAGGTGCCCAGAGTAAACTGCCTGCTCCTCAGTCCCAGTTGCTAATATATGCATAGTATTAGTATTTTGGATAGAAAACACTCTGAAGCTTCTAAAAATGTTTGAATGATGTATGTGAGTATAACAGAACTCATATGGCAGGCAAAAACCTGAGAAAAAAATACAACCAGGAAGTGGGAAATCTGCGGTTGGTCGATTTTCAATTCAGCCCCTATTGAAGATACAGTGGGATATTGGTCATGTTGCACTTCCTAAGGCTTCCACTAGATGTCAATCGTCTTTAGAAACTTGTTAGAGGCTTCTACTGTGAAGGGGGGCTGAATGAGAGGGGAATGAGTCAGAGGTCTGCCAGCAGCCACAAGCTGGTCACACGCATTCAAGAGAGGTAGCTCCCGTTCCATTTGCTTTTCTGAAGACAAAGGAATTCTCCGGTTGGAACAAAGGAATTCTCCGGGGGCGGCAGCGTAGCCTAGTGGTTAGAGCGTTGGACTAGTAACCGGAAGGTTGCGAGTTCAAACCCCCGAGCTGACAAGGTACAAATCTGTCGTTCTGCCCCTGAACAGGCAGTTAACCCACTGTTCCCAGGCCGTCATTGAAAATAAGAATATGTTCTTAACTGACTTGCCTGGTTAAATAAAGGTTAAAAAAAAAAATTGAAGATTTATGTTAAAAACACCCTAAAGATTGATTCTATACATCATTTGACATGTTTCTACGGACTGAAACAGAACTTTTTGACATTGTCTGCAACTAGTGAACGCGCTTTGTGAGTTTTGTTTACCAAACAGAGGTCCTTCTGTAGCTCAGTTGGTAGAGCATGGAGCTTGTAACGCCAGGGTAGTGGGTTCGATTCCCGGGACCACCCATACGTAGAATGTATGCACACATGACTGTAAGTCGCTTTGGATAAAAGCGTCTGCTAAATGGCATATATTATTATTATTATATTATAAACACACTAACAAAAGTAGCTAATTGGACATTATATAAAATATAGACATTATTGAACAAATCAAACGTTTATTGTGGAACTGGGAGTCCTGGGAGTGCATTCTGATGAAGATCAAAGGTAGTGAATATTTATTATGTTATTTCTGACTTCTGTTGACTGCACAATATGGCGGATATCTTTTTGGCTTGTTGGGTCTCTGAGCGCCGTACTCAGATTATTGCATGGTTTACTTTTTCCGTAAAGCTTTTTTAAAATCTGACACAGCGGTTGCATTAAGGAGAAGTTTATCTATATTTCCATGTATAACACTTGTATTTTCATCAACAATTATAATGAGTATTTCTGTAAATTGATGTGGCTCTCTGCAAAATCACCGGATGTTTTTGGAACTACTGAACATAACGCGCCAATGTATACTGAGATTTTTTTATATAACTATGAACTTTATCGAACAAAACATACATGTATTGTGTAACATGGTCAATCAACACACTATGAATGTCATCTGATGAAGATCATCAACCGTTAGTGATTAATTCTATCTCTATTTCTGATTTTTGTGACTCCACTCTTTGGCTGGAATAATGGCTGTGTTTTTCTGTGACTTGGCTCTGACCTAACATAATCGTTTGTGGTGTTTTCGCTGTAAAGGATATTTGAAATTGGACACTATGGTGGGATTAACAACAAGATTACCTTTAAAATGGTATAAAATACTTGTATGTTTGAGGAATTGTAATTATGAGATTTCTGTTTTGAATTTGGCGCCCTGCACTTTCACTGGCTGTTGTCATTAACGGGATTTCAGCCCTAAGAAGTTTTATCTGACGGTATATATATATATTTTTTTTTAACAGGGCCTAACTTTATATTACTATATCTTGCAAAACTGGTATAAATTGAATGAATCTGCACAGGGTCCTCTATGTAAATTGGAACAGTTTTTAATGGAAGATGACATTTTGCCAGTAAAATAATTTGGACAATTGGCTCTTGGCCAAAGAGTAAAGAATACACAGCTAACTAGACTGGATAGCGGAGGGACTCTGAATAAAATGAGAGTAAACTTCTATTTATAACAGTTTTTCTGATCATATTCCTAATTATAATCTTGACAATTAATGGAATGCTGTCTTCAGCAATTTGATTCCAGTAGGCAGCTAGAGAGGCCGACAGAGAGGCCTCGGAGTTTGAGTCTGGGGAGGATGGGTGGTCAGACCTGTTAGGACAGAGTTCTCTCCTCCCTCCCTGTAATGCTCTGTCCCATAACTAAGACAGAGACACCATAGTTCTGAACATGTCTCTCACGCTCCTGGTGAACAGGCACCCGCTTTCACAGCGCAGCATCATGGGACTCCTGCTCTGTGTTCCAGTTTGGATGAAGGAGCTAGTCATAAACAGAACTCTATGGTGATGTGACACTGAACGTTCTGGGAGACATGCAGGGGAGAGGAGCCATTGGAAGTAACACTGAGGAGCAGCAGCATAGTGGAGACGTTCCCATCGGTCAGAACATGGTGATGTGACACTGAATGTTCTGGGAGACATGCAGGGGAGAGGAGCCATTGGAAGTAACACTGAGGAGCAGCAGCATAGTGGAGACGTTCCCATCGGTCAGAACATGGTGATGTGACACTGAATGTTCTGGGAGACATGCAGGGGAGAGGAGCCATTGGAAGTAACACTGAGGAGCAGCAGCATAGTGGAGACGTTCCCATCCGTCAGAACATGGGAATGTGACACTTGGTGTCTTCAAAAGCCTTGGAGGGATATTTTATTAAAACAGTGTCTTAGCTACAGCTTTTCCAGGGTTCTGCTCTCTGTTGTGGTCCATTTATTGGACCTAGTGGAGCAGCAAATAAGCCATTGGGATTTCTAACGTAGCTTGGAGAAGAACGCTGAAAATGAATGGAGCTTAACTTTGTTGCTTTTCTTTTTGTGCAGCACACAACAACTAAATGTTTGTATATACTGTAGCACAGTCTGGTTTGCTGTTGATGACATACTGCTATTCGGTTACAGAACTCCCACTCAAAAACAGTTTCCAACCAAAAGCCCACTTAGACTAATGTTAGTTAATGGCATCTTCCTGATGTTCTGTAACCACTCAAGACCAGCGGGCCAAAACGTTTAATGTGATCATTTTATGTGGCTAAAGAACTGACTGCCCTAGATTCCTCCCACAGGAAAATATCTGCATAGCCACAGTAGACATATCTGTATGCTACACAATTCCCATCAATGGTTAATGCTCCTTGTACCCAGTGCAACGTTCTGATGCAAAACGTTGTCGAACGTTGCAGACAAAATCCATGAATAGAGCAGACATGATTCCTTGGTGTACATGTCGGAGAGGCATGCTCGTTTTACGTAACCCGGGTGTTCGATTTGTGAACTTACTAGTTCGGAGGGCGGACGGAGTGACTTCTATCTCGCTGGCGGCCTGGTAGGGCTGGAAAGCAGACATGCTGCTTGTGATGAGCTCAGTGGCATACAGGTCGGGACTCTGGGTGCCCGTTGAGCTGGCGCTGGTGCCGTCACCACCATGGTGAGGTTCCTGTTCATCATACACCGCCACCAGCTGCCGGAAAGAGGGAAAAAGATGATTACTTGATTGACCATTTACATGTATTACATATGCAGAAGTGGCAGCTACTCTTCCTGGAATCATTACAATATCAACAGACATTTATCTTTTGTAAATCATATACTGTATCTGGGAGCAAGACATACAGTAGCAGTCAAAAGTTGACACCTACTCATTCAAGGGTTTGGTTACTACATGATACCATGTGTTATTTCATAGTCAAGGCTTCACTATTATTCTACAACGTACAATAGTCAAAATAAAGAGAAACCCTTGAATGAGTAGGTGTCCAAACTACTGACTGGTACTGTATAGAATAGTGAAAAGCTTAGTGTGTGGTGTGAAGGAGTAATAGAAAGTCAGGAAGGAGCAAGAGAGAGATGGGAGGGAATATGAGCAAGAAAAATGAGACAGAAAGAGAAAAAGAAGGAGAGAGAAATAGAAAGGAGGAAAAATAAACAACACTTAAGAATTCAAGTTGACGTCTGACTCTAATCGATATGGATTCCACCAATGATTTTATCTACTGTATGATTCAGGCTTCCTATCGTACGGAGGCCTTATTCATTCCAAGGACAAGAACCCCTGCAGTTAATTGAATATGACATTCAAGCCGTCACCAAGACGTCCACGTGTGTTCAGCTGGCGTGCGTTATTGGTTCGGCGCTGAGAGGAAGGATCAAAATAGTTCAAAAGGCCATTAACAGTACAGTCACAGTCACACAGGCAGATAGCCACATTAGAAACAGATCTTATTCACCATGCAGTACAGCAGAGGCCCAAAGGCAACCAAATGTTGTCCGTCTCTGACTCCCGTACTGGCCACAACAGAGTCAGAGTCAGGCAGAGTTTGAGGGCACAATAACACTACCGGTATCTGTCCACTGGAGGTATACATTCTTTTTCCCAAATGGCACACTATTCAATGTAAAGTGCACTTCTTTTGACCAGTCTCCAGAATGTGTCACTCTCAAGCCTATGACAAAGGATCCGTGTTAATATATACAGGTAAGTTACGTCCCATGGTAAGGATGAGAATGATGCACTAACATACTAATCGCTACATCACAACACTGTCTCTCAGGTTGTTTGAATTGCATTTCACTCTTATCACATTCACTGTATCTCCAGGTAGGGGACTACTAGTGTTGCGTGTGCGGAGCTAGGGTAACTGTCATTGAATTTTGGATGATGGTAATTGTCCAGCCGAATGACCGCGGTCTCCGTAATAACCGTTCAAATAGCAAACGCTATGCTCCTGACTGCATGTGTTGCCAACAAAATAAAATGGAATAGAACATGTCCCCATTCAAGGATGGCATGGTTGGGTGGACTGGCGGCCATTGCGAGTGTATTCATAGGAGCAAAGCAGGAAGTAAAAACAGGAAGTGTACTCAAGATGTGCTGTGATTTGTTGATTCAACTCAACTGACATTACAGAAAACACGAGCCCTAATTTAAAGAAAACAAAAAAGTTAAGACAACAGGATTCTAATATCATATAACTCTCTGCAACAATGGGACCAGCTATGCTAGTTAGCAGCGGCGCTGGTCCCAGATTAGTGACCAGGTTGTCTTAACCTATATTTCTTCAACCTAGCATGAGCCAAATAAATTAACATAATTAGAATGAACATAAAATACCAGGCAGCCATTGCGAGTGTACCCATAGATGTGGTAAATGAGTTTGGGCATATTCAACAAATGTAACAAGGGGGATATTTGTCAAATCCATCATGATTTATGTATTGTAACAAGTTTCAAGGTTTAAAGGTCGTCACATGGCTTTCTTAAAAGCTTTTAAGGTAATTACTTAAGTCCGATTTGGATATATTTGGCAGTTTATGCTGCTGCATAACATGTATAAATGGTCCCTTTTCAGGTTGTCCCTTTTCAGGTCCCGTTTGTACAAACTGGTTAGCATAGCAAGCATACGGTAATCGGTGGTGGTAGTCAAAGTACATTTTAACTGTAATGCAGTTGATTGGTAACGATGACTAACATGTGTTGGGCTTAACATCCATACAAGCATTATACTCAGATTTTGACCTCAACATAATGTGAAACACATATAAACCATAATCAATGAGGAGACTCGCAATCTTGTCCCCACACAATAGCAATTCCATTGTTTTGGTCGAGTTCGATTAACCTCTTTACCACATCTATGAGTTTACCAGTCAAATTGCCAGGGTTAGAGGTTCCAAGCCCGATCTATTAGTTATATTGCTATGTGTGCTGCTGCATTGTGCCAGCCCTATGTGGAGTGCCCAGAATGTGAGAGACTACAATCTTGTGGTCAATGGATAGCTGAGGAACGCTCAACTCCGTTCTACATGCTTGTGGTCAATGGATAGCTGAGGAACGCTCAACTCCGTTCTACATGCTTGTGGTCAATGGATAGCTGAGGAACGCTCAACTCAGTTCTCTTATATTGAGGCGGAGTTGAGTATAACTGGTCAACAACAACATTGAGTCACCATCAGTCGACACTTGTAAAAATGTCCTGAACCACTGAGGTCCTTCCGCAGGGTGCTGAAATACCTACTTTAAAATAAAAAAAACAATACAACCACCAACTTTTTCTCCATTTGTGTTACTCGTCTGGATACGTAGCGGCCTTGACGTACTACATCAGTTGAGATTCAATTGGTGGTTGTATTCGCTAAAAGTTAATTAGAAGTATTTATTTCAGCACTCTGCGGAATATTGTTAGTGTCGACTAATGACTAGTTGCTAGCAAATTGTGCGACCACTTATTAATATGCAACTCCGCCTCGATATCAGAGAACGGAGTTGCGCTTTCCTGACCTCAACTTGGTAATAGAATGGTTAAAATACTCCAGTAAACTGCAGCAGGGTATTTGGCGACTTCACACGAGTGTACGGTGAAGCAATCTACACAGCAGGAAACTGCCCCTCAGTACTAATTGCTACATTTGTTGACAAGCACATACTTGGCCCCACCACAAGATAACTCATTCACATGCGCGCACACACACACAATCAACAGGGGCGGTCTTCCCTGAGGATGACTACACACTAACTGTTCAACTTCAAATGTGTGTTGATTGCCCTGAGAGACTGTATACGTGTGTTTCTGCACACACTTACATGATTGATATGTCATGCATGCGTGTGTGTGTGTGTGTCTGCTATGTCGTGCATGTGTGTTTGCGTGTGACAGGAAGGTACCAGTATCGTAATACTTGTTCGTAGAGGTCAACCGATTATGATTTTTCAACGCCGATACCGATTGGAGGATCAAAAAAGCCGCTACCTGTCACGCCCTGGTCTTAGTATTTTGTGTTTTCGTTATTTATTTGGTCAGGCCAGGGTGTGACATGGGTTTATTTTGTTGTGTTTCGTATTGGGGTTTTAGCAGGCATTGGGATTGCGGCTGAGTAGGGGTGTCTAAGCATAGGCTTGGCTGCCTGAGGCGGTTCTCAATCAGAGTCAGGTGATTCTCGTTGTCTCTGATTGGGAACCATATTTAGGTAGCCTAGGTTTCACTGTGTGTTTTGTGGGTGATTGTGCCTGTCTCTGTGTAGTTTCACCAGATAGGCTCGGTCACTTTGGTTTTTCTTTTTTCTTGTTTTGGAAGAGAAGAGAACGAGCGCCATTCTCCTTGCGGAGATGGTGCTAAATACATCAACACGGTCGGTCCCTGGGATTGGGCTGGCCAACACGATTCGGTTTGCTTGGAAGGAAAAGTAGTTGGAGCCTTTAGGACGCAAAACTTTTGGAAGGATAATATTGATGGGGATTCTAAAGCTGACGGTGAAGGACGTGTTTTGTTTCCAAGGCAACTCGTTGGAGGGAGCATACGACATGGCACTATATACAGAGGAGAAACACAATGATATCCTGAGAAGGGCAAGATCAGTGGGAGGTGAGAAGCCGATGAGCCACTATGAAATAACAAGCCTGGCGAAGAATAACTTTAGGGTTGTAACTGTCAACATTTACAACCCTTACGTTAAGGACGAAGAGGTGAGGGCTTTTCTGGGGAGATACATGGATAACGTCTCCTCAGCAAGGCACCTCAAAGACTCCCTTGGGTTTTGGAATGGGAGGAGAGGCTTCCAGGCCCTCCTGAGAGAGGACCCAAAGGGACATGGTGGCTACCTCCATCCTCCTGCTATGTTCTCCCCTAGGGGCTGACAGGGGGACGTTGTTTTATGCACGTCAGCCCCCATTTTGCAGGCGCTGTATGGCCTACGGACACATATTCGTCTCGTGCAGCACAAGAAAATGCATATTTTGTCGATCTGAGGAACATGAGGTGAGGGATTGTGACAAGCCTAAGACGTGCCATGGGTGTGGCTCGTCAGCACACCTGTGGCGGGGGTGCCCGGCCCATCAGAGGTCATATGCGTCTGCGGCTGGGGGGGGGAGCAGGAGCGGGGGAAGGAAGCACGCCTCATGACCAGAGTACAGGTCCAGAGGGGAAGGCCACAAGGAAGGAGGAGGATCAAGAAGCGGCGGATGGAAGAGAGAAGGAAACGGAAGGCACGGGAGTAGGAGAACCAGGAAAAGCGACGGAAGAAGGCAACCGAGTGGAGGAGCATGAGAGAGAAGAAAGCGAGGGAGGAGTGGTGGAGAAGGAGATGGTGGAAGAGCAAGTGGACTGGGGGGAGAGTGCCCTGGTGGAAGAGATGAGGGGTATGGTGGAGGAGCTGGCGGGGGGGGGGGGTGGTATCTCTCCACTGCCGCCATCACCAAAGAAGAGAATGAAGAGGAGGGTGCGATTGGCCGACAGTGAGAGGGAGGGGATGGCCAAGAGAGTGATGGGGGTGGGAGAAACCTCTGGGTTGCTGCTGGTTTCCCCAGGCCCTCAACTTCTGTTGGGTGGGGACACACCTAACAAGACTCAGGACTGGGTACAGGAGGAGGTGGGGAGTTTTTTGTTTGGGGACTCAGCCTCCCCGATTTTTTTCCAAACCAGCTGCAACACTGGGGAGGGGGAGGATTGTGGGGGTAGACCCAGGGTGCAGGGCACCCCGGAGCCAAACACTATTCCTGCATCCTGGGATGGTGAGATGGAGGAAGAGGGGGGGATGTCGGGAGTACGGATGGTGTTCTCACCGGTAGATATGGAGCATCGGGTGAGTCTCCTGTTTTTTTTTTCTGTCTGGGTTTAGAATTCGAGTGTATTACATGTTTTTTTTTTCATGGGGTCTAATTTTACTTTTGTTAGTTTAAATGTAAGGGGTGTAAGGGATTTTGTTAAGAGGAGGGCGGTTTTTAGTTATTTGGAGGGTGTGGGGTTTTTGTTTTTTTTACAAGAGGTTC
Organism: Oncorhynchus gorbuscha; assembly: GCF_021184085.1. Lineage (NCBI taxonomy): Eukaryota > Metazoa > Chordata > Actinopteri > Salmoniformes > Salmonidae > Oncorhynchus > Oncorhynchus gorbuscha. Next base: position 59,412,966 of record NC_060180.1, on the reverse strand, counting down.
ACCTGAAGGATGGAGGGGATGTTAGTAGGTTTAAGAGTGAGTGGGACAAGGGGGAGTCGGTTTGGGGTATTGGGGGTGCACTCATCGGGGTAGGGATTTTGCGTGGGCACAGGGAGGTAAAAGTGGAGGATTCTTTTGTGGTAATGCAGGGGTGGGTTATAGGGGTGGATGTCACGATAATGGATTGTAAATTTAGATTATTGGTGGTGTATGGGCCACAGACTGTCTAACGCTCCTGTGTGTCACAAATAGGAAATTCGTGATAGGGGGGATTTTAATACAGATTTAGGAAGAGGGGGGGATAGCAGTGCAGGCGCCATTGCCGGGCTAATGGCTTGCAATGGTCTGGTAGATGGTGGTCTGCACACTACTCCGAAAATGGACGGTCCTACATGGCGCATCTCCAGGGGGGTTGAGCGGAGGCTCCACTATATTTTTGTACCCAGGTCTTTGGGTAAGTTGTCTGGGCGGCTGTTGCCTGTTTTCTTTTCGGATCACGACGGGGTGCTCCTGCAGGTGGGGTCGCCAGTCTGCCTCTTTGGTAGGGGGTACTGAAAGCTAGTTGCAGGAGCGGAAGGCTCGAGCTTTCCTGGAGCGTGCGCATAGTGGCTTTCTAGAACATAATGAGACTTGTTCTGCTATGTTCTTTAAGTTGGTTAGGGCCAGACAGAGTAGGAAGGTAATGCATGGTGTTAGGGAAGAAAATTGTAGTATAGTTAGAGAACCAGAGGATATGGTCAGGGTGACAACTGATCATTTCCAAGGTTTATTTAAGGAAGTGTGAAATAGATGTAGAGCAGGGAAATGTGTTTTTAGAACACTTGTCCAGGCGGTTGCCGGAGGACATTAGAGAAGTGACGGAGGCCCAGATTTCACTAGAAGAGGTTGAGAGCGCTCTTAGGAGGATGGGAAAAGTGAAGGTGCCTGGGATGGATGGGCTGCCGGCTGAGTTTTATCTCACGTTTTGGGCTATACTTGGACCAGTGGTCCTCAAAATCTTGAAGGCCATCCTTGAGACGGGGGTCCCGGGGGGATCAATGGCTGTTGGTGTGCTGTCACTTTTATATAAGAAGGGGGAAGTAACAGACCTTGGCAACTGGCGGTCGTTGACCATGCTGTGTGTAGATTACAAGCTACTTGCAAAGGTTTTAGCAGACCGGTTGCGCACAGCCCTTCCCTACGTCGTTCATGAGGATCAGACGTGCGGGGTAGAGGGCCGCTCTATTAGATGGAACCTACAGTTAAGCAGGGACTCCATCGCTTGGGTTGAAGAAAAAGGACTGCCTTTAATGGTAGCAGCGCTAGATCAGGCGAAAGCCTTTGATCGCGTGAATAGATCCTTTTTATTCAGAGTGTTAGGTCGATTAGGATTTGGGGAGAAGTTTATAGGATGGATTTGTACATTATATGTCGGAGCGGGGTGCCGAGTTAGTGTAAATAGTCACTTGGGTGAAGTTTTTGACCTCTCGTCTGGGGTCAGGCAGGGGTGCCCACTCTCGGCTCTCCTCTTCGTTCTGTACAAGGAGCCTCTGGGGGCTGCCATTAGGGCAGACACAGGGGTGGAAGGCTTGCTGATTCCTGGAAGTGGTGGGCTGCGTGTTAAGATGACGCAGTACGCCGACGACACTTCCTTGCTGTTGTGCAAGGACTCGTGCCTGACAAGGTCCCTTGCCATCTTTGGGGATTTCACCCGAGCGTCGGGAGCAGTTCTGAACCATGCAAAGTCTTCCGTCACGTTTTTCGGAAGATGGCGCGGTAGAACGGATGTGCCTGGGGGGTTCTCTCTCTATGAGGGGGCCATGAGGACTCTCAGGGTCCATTTTGAGACCTCCGGCTCAGCGACTCTAAACTGGAACATGCGTATCGCAGTGGTACAGAGGAAGCTAGCAATGTGGAAGGCTAGGTATTTGTCTTTTATGGGCAAAGTCCTGGTGCTAAAGGTGGATGTGTTGCCGTCTCTTTTGTATTTGGCATACATCTACCCATTGCTGGCTTGTCTGAGGAGGCCTCTAGTGAGGCTTGTGTTTCAGTTTATGTGGAGTGGCAGGTGCGAGTGGGTCGCCAGGGCACGCATGATCTGTCCCATCGGGGAGGGAGGTAGGGGAGTACCACATTTCCCCTCAAGCTGGACACAATTTGTTTCTTTCTTGTTAACGGAGCTTGCTCAGCCAGTGATACACCCGTCCGGTTACCTCCTGCGGGTGTTCTTCTCGTATCAGGCGAGAAGCATAATGGTGTGGTCTAACACGGGTCCTCGGGCGGAACAGCTGCCGTGGCACTTTGGTCATGCGGCCAAGTGGCTGCGTGCGCACCCTGAGGTTGAAGTTGCCCGAGTAGGTTTAGATCACAGGCACCTGTACGAGGAGGTCAGAAAGGCAGGGAGTCCGGCGCCTGTAGTGGGCATCTCGGAAGTGGTCTGGGAGGGGGTGCAGGCGCGGGGTCTGGACAACAGGCTCAAGGACCTGAATTGGTTGAGCATCCATAAGTGCTTGCCGGTACGTTCCATCTTGTACCGGTATAGTTTGGTGCAATCCCCCACCTGTCCAAGATCCTCTTGTGGCAGGGAGGAGACTGTGCGCCATGTCTTTTGGGACTGTGCCTTTGCCGGAGTAGTATGGGCTAGGGCACGGGTGTTGTTAGGTTTGGTAAAGGGGGATTTTGTATTGACGTGGGCCAGGTTAGAGAGGGGTGTAGGGAGAGCGAGAAGGACGGATAGGGACAGGTTTCTGCTCTGGCTTCTCATGAGTCTCTTTAAACGGGGGCTGTGGGAAGCAAGGCAGAACATGGTGAAGACAGGGAGAGATTGGGGGGTGGAAGGGATAGTGAGGAGGGTGGAAGGAGATTTGAGGGGGAGGATGAAGAGGGAGGAGAGGAAGTGGGGGCAGCATGCTGCTCGGGAGAGGTGGAAGGGGGGGTTTAGGGCTGGGTGTCATTTAGATTTGTAAGGGGATAGATTAGGGACGGGGAGATAGGGAAAGGTATTTTGTAGGGTGACGGGGAGGGAAGATGCTCCCCTGAGGTTTTGTTTGGGGTTTATGTTTAGTTTAATTAAAATACCATTATTTGAGTATGTATGTAAATTATGAGTTGTAAAGAATGAATGGTATTGAAGATAATAAATAATTTTTTATAAAAAATAAAAAAATAGGCTGTATAGGTTTTCACGTTTCGTTTGTTGTTTTGCTTATTCAGTTATTTCATGTATCGTTCTATTTTCATTAAAGAACATGAGTAACCACCACGCCGCATTTTGGTCCGACTCTCTTTCAACAGACAAACGCCGTTACACTACCGATTAAAAATCGGCCAAATTTTGCATTTATTTATTTGTAGTAATGACAATTACAGCAATACTGAGTGAACACTTATTTTAACTTAATATAATACATCAATAAAATCAATTTAGTCTCAAGTAAATAATGAAACATGTTCAATTTGGTTTAAATAATGCAAAAACAAAGTGTTGGAGAAGAAAGTAAAAGCGCAACATGTGCTATGTAAGAAAGCTAACGTTTAAGTTCCTTGCCCAGAACATGAGAATATATGAAAGCTTGTGGTTCCTCAATATCCCCAGGTAAGAAGTTTTAGGGTGTAGTTATTATAGGAATTATAGGACTATTTCTCTCTATACCATTTGTATTTCATTTACCTTTGACTATTGGATGTTCTTATAGACACTTTAGTACTGCCAGTGTAACAGAAAAGCTTCCGTCCCTCTCCTCGCTCCTCCCTGGGCTCGAACCAGGAACACAACAACAGCCACCCTCGAAGCAGTGTTACCCATGCAGGGCAAGGGGAACAACTACTAGAAGGCTCAGAGCGAGTGACGTTTGAAATGCTATTAGCTCACGCTAACTAGCTAGCCATTTCACTTTGGTTACACCAGCCTCATCTCGGAAGTTGATAGGCTTGCAGTCATAAACAGCGCAATGCTTGACGCACAACGAAGAGCTGCTGGTGTGGCCGATGTGAAATGGCTAGCTAGTTAGTGGTGGTGCGCGCTAAGTGTTTCAGTTGGTGACGTCACTCGCTCTGAGACCTAGAAGTAGTTGTTCCCTTTGCTCTGCAAGGACCAGAGCGTCCCTGGTTCGCGCCCAGGTCGGGGACATAAAGTTATACTGTTACACTGGCAAAACGCACGAAAGTGCTGTTTGAATTAATGTTTACTCGCCTGCTTCTGCCTACCACCGCTCAGTCAGATACTTAGATTCTTGTATGCTCAGTCAGATTATATGCAACGCAGGACACGCTAGAAAATATTTAGTAATATCAACCATGTGTAATTAACTAATGATTATGATTGATTTTTTTTATTAGATACGTTTAATGCTAGCTAGCAACTTACCTTGGCAGGATGCATTCGCGTAACAGGCAGTCTCCTTGTGGAGTGCAACGAGAGAGAGGTAGGTTGTTATTGTGTTGGACTAGTTAACAGTAAGGTTGCAAGATTGGATCCCCAGAGCCGACAAGGTGAAAATCTGTCTTTCTGCCCCTTAACGAGGCAGTTAACCCACCGTTCCTAGGCCGTTGTTGAAAATAACAATGTTTTCTTAACTGACTTGCCTAGTTAAAAAAATATATAAAAAATTATAATATTATTTTATTTTTATTAAATTATTATTATTATTTTTAAATCGGCGCCCAAAAATACCGATCTCCGGTTGTTATGAAAACTTGAAATCGCCCCTAATTCATTGGCCATTACAATTAAATCGGTCGATCTCTACTTGTTAGTATCATGGCAAGGAAACAAAACATTAAGCACCTCTTCACTGCTTTATGTAAACAACTGTGTTGTCAGGAACTAGCATTGTTGTCATCAAGAGTCACATTTATTGATTTTCCAAACTATAGGGGTGGCAGGTAGCCTAGTGGTTAGGGTGTTGGACTGGTAACCGAAAGGTTGTAAGATCGAATCCCTGAGCTGACAAGGTAAAAATCTGTCGTTCTGCCCCTGAACAAGGCAGCTAGCTTTTCCAATTCCTAGGCAGTCATTGAAAATAAGAATTTGTTCTTAACCATTTGCCTAGTTAAATAAAGGTAAAATAAATAAATATATAGCACACAATTTTACACAGAGCAGATTTTTATTAGGACAAAAAATCTGTATTGTGTTTATTTATTTTTGCCATGGAAGAAATATTGTGATAATGGTATCATCCCGTCGCTAGTGTGCATGCATGTGTGTAATTCTCTGTTACCCAGTTTGAACACAGATTTTACACCTCCCTAAAGGATAGCGAACACCACAATGGACAAAATGGCCATAGCAATGAACTCGCAAAAAATCTATATAACCGTCCTCAACTCTGTCTACTAAATCACATATGGATAGAGGCACATGGAGTGCTTTATAACAATGTCTATCATATTTCACTCATTCGATTACAATATACTTCATCCTTCAATTTCATGTTCTAGTGAGTTGCCCAATGCCTCGTGATATATCCCTGTGATGTATTGGTTACAAACCAAATGGCACCCTTTTCCCTATGTAGTGCATTACTTTTGAACAATGCCCATGGGGTTGTGGTCAAAAGTAGTGCACTAGTCGGGGAATAGGGTGACATTTGGGACACAGTCATTAAAATCATACCATAAACATCAAATTAATAACCTCTCATCTCCATCTGAAATACAGGGTCCAGGGGGTCTACTTGTACATTAAACTGCCTAATGCTACAGACACGTGCTCCTGCCCTATGGGCCGTTCTGGCGTGAACAAGGCTTACTTACTTACATAGCCTCAGTAAACATGGTAAATGAAACCAACCCAAACAGGGGATGTCCACTTCTCCTAGAGCAGTCCACAGTGTTCTTTGGCTAAATGGGAGCAGGCAGGTGTCACACTTTGCCCGCAGAAGTAGGACCTGTCTGGCTAGACCCCGTATGCCATGTAAATACTAGAGGCGAGATAGCAGAGCTGTCAGCGAGTGGAGGGAATGGCCCAGATCCTTGGCCTACATAGTGGTCAACAACCAGCACTAAACGCCATGTCTCTGTCACAGCCAACATCTACAAACCATAACACCAACCATCGCCGTGTCTACAGCCAACATCTACAACCCAAAACACCAACCATCGGCGTGTCTACAGCCAACATCTACAACCCAAAACACCAACCATCGCCGTGTCTACAGCCAACATCTACAACCCAAAACACCAACCATCGCCGTGTCTACAGCCAACATCTACAACCCAAAACACCAACCATCGCCGTGTCTACAGCCAACATCTACAACCCAAAACACCAACCATCGCCGTGTCTACAGCCAACATCTACAACCCAAAACACCAACCATCGCCGTGTCTACAGCCAACATCTACAGCCAACATCTACAACCCATAACACCAACCATCGCCGTGTCTACAGCCAACATCTACAACCCATAACACCAACCATTGCCGTGTCTACAGCCAACATCTACAACCCATAACACCCAATGCTCAGCTGGGTCTACAGCCAACATCTACAACCCATAACACCCAATGCTCAGCTGGGTCTACAGCCAACATCTACAACCCATAACACCAACCATCGCCGTGTCTACAGCCAACATCTACAACCCATAACACCAACCATCGCCGTGTCTACAGCCAACATCTACAACCCATAACACCAACCATCGCCGTGTCTACAGCCAACATCTACAACCCATAACGCCAACCATCGCCGTGTCTACAGCCAACATCTACAACCCATAACGCCAACCATCGCCGTGTCTACAGCCAACATCTACAACCCATAACGCCAACCATCGCCGTGTCTACAGCCAACATCTACAACCCATAACACCAACCATCGCCGTATCTACAGTCAACATGTACAACCCAAAACACCAACCATCGCCGTGTCTACAGTCAACATGTACAACCCAAAACACCAACCATCGCCGTGTCTACAGCCAACATCTACAACCCAAAACACCAACCATCGCCGTGTCTACAGCCAACATCTACAACCCAAAACACCAACCATCGCCGTGTCTACAGCCAACATCTACAACCCAAAACACCCAATGCTCAGCTGGGTCTAAAGCCAACATCCACAACACCCAATATGTATGAGCCCAACAGGCCAATAATATCCTCATAAGTAGCTGATTAAACACTGTCTACAGACAAGGAAAATAAATAGCTTATAACAAGACGCAAATCATGTGGTGAAAACAACCCACGAGGGTCAGTAGCGGACACTGGAGAGATACATACTGTGCTGAGCACATTTGATGAGTTTTGTTTGATTTGTGGCATGATAGGGGGAGATGACTTGTTTATAGACTTTTATTATAAGATATGGTCAACATCACACAAGCAGTCAGGCATCAATTCGATCAATCCACCCATTAAATCAGTGTCTTGACAGATGGCTTGTAAATGTAGACGTACAGTACAATCACACTTGACGCACGTCAGAGAGCGAGCATACAACCCACTCGAAATGTAGAATCATGTTCAAGTGTAGAACAATTGTGACTAGAATGGAAGAAGCAGTTTGACTGTAATAACCCCCTATCCATTTCACTTAATGGAAACTACAGAAAATATGTGGGGGAAAAGTTGTATCTGAATAAGACCTGCGCCAAAAGTATGTGGACAGATGCTCGTCAAACATCTCATTCCAAAATGATGGGCATTAATATGGAGTTAGAACATCAAGGGGCCTAGACAAATCACAAAAAAACAGACCCATACCATTATTCCTCTACCACCAAACCTTACAGTTGGCACTATGCATTAGGGCAGGTAGCGTTCTCCTGGTATCCGCCAAACCCAGATTTGTCCGTCAGACTGCCAGATGGTGAAGTGTGATTCATCATTCCAGAGAACGTGTTTCCACTGCTCCAGAGTCCAACGGCGACGAGTTAACACCACTCCAGCCGACGCTTGGCATTGCACATGGTGATCTTAGGCTTGTGTGCCGCTGCTCAGCCTTGGAAACCCATTCCATGATGCTCCTGACGAACAGTTATTGTGCTGACGTTGCTTCCAGAGGCAGGTTGGAACTCAGTAGTGAGTGTTGCAACCGAGGACAGGCAAATTGTACGCGCTTCAGCACTCGGCGATCCCGTTGTGTGAGCTTGTGTGGCCCACCACTTTGCGGCTGAGCCGTTGTTGCTCCTAGATTTTCCATAACATCACTTCAAGTTTACCGGGGCAGCTCTAGCAGGGCAGAAATTGGACAAACTGACTTATTGGAAAGGAAGCAATCATATGACGGTACCATGTTGAAAGTCTTCAGTAAGGCCCTTCTACTGCCAATGATTGTCTATAGAGAATGCATGGCTATGTGCTCAATTTTACACGCCTGTCAGCAACGGATGTGGCTAAAATAGCAGAATCCACTAATTTGAAGGGGTGTCCACATACTTGTGTATATAGTGTACATTGAATTACAGAGATAATGGAATCGTAATAGGGGACAGAGCTATACTAATGCAAATGAATTTAAAAAATAAATAATTTCCTGGGATAAAGGCTAGACAAAGGTTCTGTTACAGCTTTCATTTATAGCAAAGTGAAATTACACGTAAGCTGTAGGAAATTGAAACTAAAATGTAAACCTCAACTACAGTCCACATCTTTCAGATACGTGAGACCTGAAAAGGTTTGTTCTCACATGAACTATTGAACTACATGCTGCTTGTGTTAACAATCTCACATAGAAGACTTGGAGAACGAAAACAAAACAAGAACAGGCTCCACGAACAATAGGCCTACTTAAATCAAACGGTCACATGTACCGAATACAACAAGTGTAGACTTTACCATGAAATGCTTACTTACAAGCCCTTAATCCTTCTAGAACCGCACTGTTGGTTAAGAAAAATGTTCAAAGTAGACAAAAAAAAAATGAAGAGCTATGCCAAGTGTATTGCTTCAGGCCTACTGGTTAATTCAACAGAATACCACCCAATTAAGCATCTCAGTATAGTCTGAAGAATTAACTTCCTAAGAGCAACTAACTTCCTAAGCCTGGTGGGAGAACAGTTAATGAGAATCATGCATCACACAGTATCACCCTTAATCACATTGGAGGTACATTTTTCCTGTTTGGACTGCAATAACAGATTCTCAAGCCAATCAACACTTAAGACATCATGGGCTTATTTTACAATGCGGGTGTTCAATTAGCTGGGAACAATTTGTCTCGCGTCGCGGCAGAGAAGGATGCGCTTAAAGGAGGCTGTATGAAAAGGCTCAATGACAACACCTATGGCCGAATGTCAGAATGGCATCCCGGCGTGCTTTCCGCTGCACTATGGAGATGTTTGTTAAAAATACAGTATCTCACCCAACTCTTACATCTAAACAGATCCAGTAGAACCCAGGGAGCTTGGCTGATAATACGGTCCACTTGGCAGACACAGGAAGAAGGAAACGCCAGTAAATAACTTCAGTTAGGTTTACATGGTGACTGTAGAGTGGCAGTGTATTGTTTCTTTGGTGGGTGATTGGTTATTAACTAGGGTTATGGAGTCACAAGAGAGCAGAGGACATGGAGACAGTTTGCAACTTCACACTCCCAGCATGGGCCACGGTGTTCTAGACACAGAACACTACGCATTCTATTTCTATGGTTCAAGAAGAGAACAGAGCTTAGAGACGGATCTTTGAGTATGCAGGTGCTGCCATTGCCATCATGCTGCTAGGCGATTCTCGACAGCAATAGCTTTTCAATTCCCCTCATAAAAGTCAGCGAGTCCACAACATTTTTATGAGGTGGTGTCTGCGCTACCGTCGGATCGTTAATCAACACACATTCTGTCTGAGTAGCTTGTTTTCCTGTACAAAGAGACACTGGGCCTTAGTTGTAGCCATTTGAGAGAGAACCTGCCAGCAGAACATGGCACTTCTTTGTATGTGGTGCAACATCTATCCTGGACTGTAAGAAAGGAGATTGCTTTTCCTGCAGTGCGCTAAATGCCACGTGTGTGACTGCCCTTTCCAGCCAGCTCCTTGGAAAAGGGGACATCTTCCAAAAAGGAGCTTGAGACATCCTGAGCTCCCTCCTCTCGATAGCCTCATGTCGAGTGAACGTTTGCAAAACCTACAGTAATAAATGGTGAAGTCTTTCACCATAGTGTCTGTCTGGCCAGAGAACATAACACCTCCAAGTGGGAGTCAGATGCCTTCTGACTGTACCGTATTCACTGGCCTGGCCAGCTGAGAAGAAGGGAAGTTGCATCATTCATTGCGATACAGCTGGCTAAGCTCAACTTTATCAATGTTGAGCAATTATATTGTGTTTCACAACACGACGAGCCAACATGTGGAACTTATTTTCTTAAATGTAACCATTATTTAACTAGGCAAGTCAGTTAAGAACAAATTCTTATTTCCAATAATGGCCTACCAGGGAACAGTTGGTTAACTGCCATGTTCAGGGGCAGAATGACACATTTTTACCTTGTCAACTCAGGGATTCAATCCAGCAACCTTTTGGTTACTGGTCCAACGCTCTAACCACCAGGCTACCTGCCACTAGGCTACTCAGGGAAGAAAACAAGAGCTCCCTTGCTTATCACAATAAATCTGTACAATTAAAAGTGATCAGCGTAAAAAGGGATTGAAACATTTCTGTTTCATCATACAGCGTCTGGAAGAGTCCCAGGTGTCCAATACCTCCCACCCTGTGAGGCCAGGTCAGCGTTTCCCCCAGTAAAGAAGGGTTTTGACCCAAATGGCACGCTATTTCCCATGTAGTGCATTACTTTTGACCCGAGCCTTATGGAACCTGGTCAAAAGTAGTGGAATAATAAGGGAGCAGAGTGCCATTTGGGATGCGGCGTAGGGATGCCTTCAGAGCCCCTCTCGTCCTCTCAACAGCTCTGCTTTTCTCAACTCATCCAGTAACAGGGCCCCTGATAAGGCCAAGGCCTACACCAGTACACACTTAATGAATAAGAATCAGCTAGAGCTATGGCTTAAAGAGTTACACCATAAGCCAACTAAGCTACAACAGTCAATCCCCTACATAGTGCACTACTTTTCGACCAGAGCCCTATGGTACATTATGTAGGGAATATGGTGCCATTTGGGACGTAACCTATTATAAGTGAGCTGACAACAGCTAATGGTCATTGTTCGAGCGGATGAATAAGTCCCCGTCCTGACCCACGATGCATCTGGAAGAGATCAAAGCTGTGTTATTGATGAGTGCTGACGGTGAGCGCCAACACTTAACCCCGTCAGCAGGTCAAAATAGGGGGTCTGAGACTGGCACTCCATGGGGACTTTTTGGGGAATTGGACTTTTCACAGTCCTCTTTAAAATAATCAATCTCAGTCCTCTGGGGTAAAAACAAAAACAAACAAGAGCTCAGTTCTCTTTGTATTCACACTGCCCTTGCCGTTGAATGAGGACTCAACTCTTATGCAGGTTCACTTCACTTATTTTGGAGTCCTCTTTGCGTTCACATTGCTATGTTTAGAAAGGAAACAATATCTTTTTCCTAACATTCACTCACTGCATTCTGGGTTTTGACAAAGTGCAGGACCAGCCATTCCATAATCATTGTAAATCAGAAGACGCCAATAATTTGTGCATGTTAATAGTAAGAAAATAAATAGCTGAAGAATAACTGCAGTTTCTGTAGTTGTAATTGTTCCGTACTCTCTTTTGTGTTCACACAGCAAAGACCTTGGAAGTCATCAGCCACTCAGCCTTTTTAAAATACTCCAAACCAGGTGACAGTAGTGTTGTTTGGCAATGAATATCCGTACGTATTGCTTATGGTCTAGATGTTGCTATTTTGTAGAAAGCCCTTGTTGTTACTAGCTAGATGGCCACAGCTGGATAACTACCTAGCAAGATGAAGAAACAATTTAATTGACTCCCCATAATCCTGCCAGTGCCAGCCCATAGCGAAGGGTTTTTCTTAAATTTGACAATTTTCTATAAAATTGAATAATAGTGAAGACTTCAAACCTATGAAATAACACGTGGAATCATGTAGTAACAAATCAAAACATATTTGAGATGAGATTCTTCAAATAGCCACCGTTTCCTTGATGACAGCTTTGCACTCTTGGCATTCTCTCAACCAGCTTCATGAGGTAGTCACCTGGAATAAATTAACAGGTGTAGCTTGTTAATTATTGGAATTTCTTTCCTTCTTAATGTGTTTGAGCCAATCAGTTGTGTTGTGACAAGGTAGGGTTGGGTATACGGCAGATTACCCTATTTGGTAAAAGACCAAATTCCATATGGCAAGAACAGCTCAAATAAGCAAAAAGAAACAGTCCATCATTACTTTAACACATGAAGGTCAGTCAATACAGAACATTTCAAGAACTTTGAATGTTCCTTCAAGTGCAGTCAGAAAAACCACCAAGCACTATGATGAAATTGGCTCTCATAAGTACCGCCACAGGAAAGGACCCAGAGTTACCCAAATAAATGCTTCAGAGTTCAAGTAACACACATCTCAACATCAACTGTTCAGAGGAGACTGAGTCAGGCCTTCATGGTCAAATTGCTGCAAAGAAACCACTACTAAAGGACACCAATAATAAGAAGAGAGTTGCTTGGGCCAAGAAACACGAGCAATGGACATTAGACCAGTGGAAATCTATACTTTGGTCTGATTAGTCCAGATTTGAGATTTGTATTCCAACTGCCGTGTCTTTGTGAGAAGCAGAGCAGGTGAACAGATGATCTCCGCATGTGTATTTCTCACCGTAAAGCATGGAGGTGGTCTTATGGTGTGGGGGGCTTTGCTGGTGACACTGTCAAGTGATTTATTTAGAAATCAAGGCACACTTAACCAGCATGGCTACCACAGCATTCTGCAGCGATATCCAATCCCATCTGTTTTGCGCTTAGTGGGACTGTCATTCCTTCAAGACTTTTGGAAAAGCATTCCAGGTGAAGCTGGTTGAGAGAATGCAAAGAGTGTGCAGAGATGTCATCAAGGCAAAGGGTGGCAACTTTGAAGAATCTAAAATATATTTTGATTTGTTTAACACCTTGGGTTACTTCATGATTCCATAGTTGATTTTGTCACTATTATTCTACAACGTAGAAAATACTAAAAATTAAAGGTGTCCAAACGTTTGATTGGTACTGTATATAGAATTATGCATTGGCTCCATGCTAACTGAGGCAGTTAAAAGAGTGTCTCATAAGTCTACATCCTGATTCTCCACCCTTTTCCAGATTGTCCACCATCGTTAACTCCAATCATGGAGTTAACGATGGTGGAAACTCTTCTCTAGCTAGCCAATGCTTACAGCAATCCAATGCTTGTTCATCCATGGCAGGAAGTGTACAAGTACACACTTCTTAAAAAGAAGCTGTCGCAACACTCCTGACCTTTGACCCCGTCTTGGAAACAGCCTCCTCATACCTTGTCTCAAAGCATGTATTGTAGGTTGGCAGCCATCTCCCGTTCTCTTGGTTAGCCTTTGACAACATTAATGTTCACTAATGCAGGCTCTGGCATCAAATCAAATTTTATTTGTCACACATACACATGGTTAGCAGATGTTAGTGCGAGTGTAGCGAAATGCTTGTGCTTCTAGTTCCGACAATGCAGTAATAACCAACAAGTAATCTAGCTAACAATTCCAAAACTACTACCTTATAGACACAAGTGTAAGGGGATAAAGAATATGTACATAAAGATATATGAATGAGTGATGGTACAGAGCGGCATAGGCAAGATACAGTAGATGGTATTGAGTGCACTATATACATATGAGAGGAGTATGTAAACAAAGTGGCATAGTTAAAGTGGCTAGTGATACATGTATTACATAAGGATGCAGTAGATGATATAGAGTACAGTATATACATATACATATGAGATGAATAATGTAGGGAACATTATATTAGGTAGCATTGTTTAAAGTGGCTAGTGATATATTTTACATAATTTCCCATCAATTCCCATTATTAAAGTGGCTGGAGTTGGCAGCAGCCACTCAATGTTAGTGGTGGCTGTTTAACAGTCTGATGGCCTTGAGATAGAAGCTGTTTTTCAGTCTCTCGGTCCCAGCTTTGATGCACCTGTACTGACCTCGCCTTCTGGATGATAGCGGGGTGAACAGGCAGTGGCTCGTTGGTTGCTGTCCTTGATGATCTTTATGGTCTTCCTGTAACATCGGGTGGTGTAGCGGTCCTGGAGGGCAGTTAGTTTGCCCCCGGTGATGCGTTGTGCAGACCTCACTACCCTCTGGAGAGCCTTACAGTTGTGGGCGGAGCAGTTGCCGTACCAGGCGGTGATACAGCCCGACAGGATGCTCTCGATTGTGCATCTGTAGAAGTTTGAGTGCTTTTGGTGACAAGCCGATTTTTTTCAGCCTCCTGAGGTTGAAGAGGCGCTGCTGCGCCTTCTTCACGATGCTGTCTGTGTGGGTGGACCAATTCAGTTTGTCTGTGATGTGTACGCCGAGGAACTTACAACTTACTACCCTCTCCACTACTGTTCCATCGATGTGGATAGGGGGGTTTTCCCTCTGCTGTTTCCTGAAGTCCACAATTATCAGAGGCACCCTCAAATGACACTAGCACAGCGATTATACGGCCTATTCTGTGGTGAGATAGTAATTTAAAGCTGAGCTAATTCTCTCCTTCAAGACTGTTGGAAAAGCATTCCAGGTGAAGCTGGTTGAGAGAATGCCAAGTGTGCGCAAAGCTGTCAAGGCAAAGGGTGGCTACTTTGAAGAATCTCAAATATATATTGATTTGTTTAACACTTTTTTGGTTCCTACATAATTCCATATGTTATTTCATCATTTTGATGCCTTCACTATTATTCTACAATGTAGAAAGGACAAATAAAGAAAAACCCTTGAATGAGTAGGTATGTCGAAACTTTTGACTGGAAACTACTGTAGGTAGCTAACTAGCTGGTTAAAGACACTGCACTAACTCGGCAGCTAACACAGGCAGCTGTTTCATGGAAACTCGCTAATCCATTGTGATTTAATTATAAACGTCAATACTAGCTACAGTGGTTAGCTAGCTTGGAGGAGGTATTTAGTGTTGTGTGCATTGCATCTGTGCACTTACCATCCCATAGCCCACATGGCATATGAAATGTGACTGTCTCATCTGTGGATGTACGAAAAAAAACTTTTTTTATTTTTAAATTGTTGGCTCCCCCACGTGGGGGTTCGTGCTCTCTGATTGGCGCAAAGTCAAGTTGTTGGCCACTGACGAGCATTGCAATTGGTTGGTCGCTACCAGGTCGGCTCGCAGCAGGTACCGCTTATGTTCTAGCAAAAGAAAGAAAGGCCTCCCACTGTGATCAGTATCTATTTGGCAGTCTATCGGCAGTGAGATTCTTGGTGTGTCTCATGCTTAAGAGCTAGTATTGATTTTGTACTGTACTGTGATTCTCACCAAATATGTTGTTTTCACACTATTCAAACCCCACAATCAAATAAACTGCGTATGAAGCTCTCTTAGCCTATAGATCACATTGCAAACAAATAATCTTAACTAAAAACACACGTTTTGGAATTTTTATGCATCCTTGACAATCGCTAATCAATAGGCCTATTCAAAAACACCACACCTTTTCTTCTGCAAACTTGCACATCATCTAGTCTCTTTTGGCACCAATGTTAGGGGTTATGTCAGGGGAAACTGTGTTGCAGTAGTCTAGTCTAGTGTGTATTCCTACACCAATGACAAGTGAACCTGGGGGGCTTTATGTTCACATTGTCCTAAAAAAGGGAAACGGACCCCGGAATTCAATCAAACCGAATGGTCTCAGTTCGGTTCGCTTAGGGGATCTTGAGTAGTAGTCCAAGTTCCTTTGGAGTGTTCACACTGAACGCAAAATTAAGAGAACCGCACTGAGTTCACAAAAATTGGCTGAAAGGGACCAAGTGTAAAAACACCCTTATCTGTAATTGGAGGACGAGTGCACATTTGAGGTGGTGGAGTGACAGTTTGTTAATGAGAAATTATAGTTCTGCTGATGCCGTCAGAAATAGGACACCGTCCTACTTCAGTTTGATAAGTATACTTATCCCCTTGGATTCATTACATTGGGCAGGATTTGGATTAGAAAATACTACACTTCAAATACATGGAAATCTCAGTGGAGATTAGCGCTCATTAAAGGTCTTGACAAACCATGATAAATGCATTAGGTTATCAAGAGGTTCCAAGAGAGGACCAACTCCATATTGTCCACTTCAGACTGCTCAGCAAATTCTCCATTTAATTTTGCACTGGATTCTGACTCAAATGTGAACCCCCCCCAAAAAAAAACATTCTCTGCAAAAGCTAATTTTCCTGCTCTCTTTCTTCAGTCTGTCTCTCTCTGCCAAATGATGTCTTGCTTCTCTGTTTTCTTCCTTCTCTCTGCTAGAAGACCACTAGGAGCAATGAGAGCCCTCAACGTACTTAATCACATCGCTCTTCCTTTCACCATCCTAACCTCCCAGAGCTAAGCCACAAAACCTAATTAAACTCCAATAAGCACAAATTAAACTGTCAAATCAAAGTCATGTCTTTGGGAGTTTGGCACAAATCAAAATAAGATGGACAGACCGGCAGCATCCCAAATGACACCCTTCTCCCCTATATAGTGCCCTATCCAGCACTGGTCTAAAGTAGCGCACTATGTAGGGAATAGGGTGTCATTTGGGACAAAGATTGAGACCTGAAGACTCCCTGGTAACACCGGCGTAACCCAAGACATGGTTTTCACAGGAGTCATCAGTTTAAGTGTGTGCTTACCTGCCTGGGCACAGTCTGCTGTTCTAGCACTGGGGTATGGCGACACTGGGGAAGGGGTATGGCGACACTGGGGAAGGGGTATGGCGACACTGGGGAAGGGGTATGGCGACACTGGGGAAGGGGTATGGCGACACTGGGGAAGGGGTATGGCGACACTGGGGAAGGGGTATGACGACACTGGGGAAGGGGTATGACGACACTGGGGAAGGGGTATGACGACACTGGGGAAGGGGTATGACGACACTGGGGAAGGGGTATGACGACACTGGGGAAGGGGTATGACGACACAAAACTGACTGTGGCACACAGGGACAAATTAGTTCCCACTTTGCGCTTTTGCTAGAACTAAGGGCATAATGTCCCGGTTCACATTTTAGCATGTCCTTATGACAATGACTTGTGACTTTAATTATATGTGATCTTCTGATATTTACAGTACCATAGACGCCCTGACCCAGATCAAGTAATTCAACAAGGTGGTCAGTTCCCAGTGTGTTCCTCGATGCTGATCAGCACCACCGTGCTGAAGTCAGAAGCTGTCCAAATTCAATTTGTAATTATTATTATTTTTTAAGTACAGGTTGCTACCGTAGTTCAATATTGAAAGAACTTTCTAGGTCAGTGCAGTACCCATAATGGACATGTGAAACTTGTTTGGAGCACAATACAGTCCACATGCGATGCAGTTGGAGTAAAGTGGAGCCTGTGGAAAAGTATAAGAGACTGACTGCCAGTCTGACAGCCTGACTTCCCAGTCCTGACTAAGTACTGCATGGTCACATCAGAGAAAATAGCCACACCAAACAAAGACTGGGAGGAGACTTAAGTCCAATGGATAGCCTAAACCTTCACACACATAACCTACAGTGTACTGAGAGGTGGCAGCCACAGTAAAAGACAAAGACCTAAAGAGAGTAGAGGAGAAATCAGTCTAACAGATAAACCACCACAAACATGTTCACCCAGACACACTGTGGAATCTGTTAATGGTGATACTGAATTGCCACAATGGAGGTCAACTGAAGGCCAGGCTCAATCATTGAATGATACGTTATGTTACTGCTAATGATTGGCTTTGGTTGCCTCGTAGGTCAAAAGATGTTTAAAGCAAAATGCTGCTAATATTATTAATACTACATGCACACACACACAGACTAACAAGGAACGCAAATGCACCCAAATTGAATACAACCACTATCTGCTCCCTTACAAGACCACTGAGAGAGCACTACTACCGTACTACAACAGAGGAAGTGGAAACGCTATACAGCCTAAACTAGAGACTATTGCCAATTACCAAATGAAAAATAGGGAGTAAAACTGGAATTCAGGCTTGCCCATGGAGACGTGTATATTAAGAGGAAACGTATACTTTATTCGGTGTCTGGGGAGGAAGAGGAACACAGCAGCACACAAGGCTGGCCTTGCACTGCATGAAATGAGCACTTTTACGTATAGCAAAGACAGCAGAAAATCCTAACGATACAATACACATTGTCCCAAAGAATAGAACAAGCTGTGGAAAAACTTGAGAAAAGGAAGCGAGCTAATTTGCAGTGACAAAGGATGCCTGTGTAAATGCTGTACAACATGAAATATTACAGCACATTCACAAGTAAACATCTCCAAGTACTGTTTTACAATGCATATACATGTTGTACACAAAAATAATGATTTTTTTTACATCCTTTCACTCAATAACAAGCATGTAGATGCTCATCCACACAGTTAATAGGCCAATGACTGAGCAAGAAATCACCAGGCCTACAGTATTTTACTATTTTCATACTGGGCCATAGCTTCAGTACATTTCTCATTCTGACTCCAAACACTTGGACATAATAAACTCAACATGCGTGTATGATGTCCCTATAAACATAAATAAATGATAGGCAGACTGTCCCTCCCGACCAGAGAGAGCTACAGCCAACAGATCTGTCACGACAGACAGGAATAGTTTGTGTGTCCTAAAATGGGACTCTATTCCATATACAGCTCACTCGGGAAAGTATTCAGATCCCTTCCCTTTTTCCACGTTACAGCCTTATTATAAAATAGATTCAATAATTCCCCCCCTCAAATCTACACACAATACACCATAATGACTTAGCAAAAACAGTTTAGAATTTTTTGCAAATGTATAAAATAAAATACGTAATCAGACTTGAAATTGAGCTCAGGTGCATCCTGTTTCCATTGATCATGATTGAGATGTTTCTACAACTTGGAGTCCACCTGTGATAAATTCAATTGATTGGACATGATTTGGAAAGGCACACACCAGTCCATATAAGGTCCCACAGTTGACAATGCATATCAGAGCAAAAACCAAGCAATGAGGTCAAAGGAATTGTCCGTAGAGCTCTGGGACAGGATTGTGTCGAGGCACAGATCTGGAGAAGGGTACAAAAACATTATGCAGCATTGAAGGTCCAAGAACAAAGCAGCCTCCATCATTCTTAAATGGAAGAAGTTTGGACACAAAGACTCTTCTTAGAGCTGGCCGCCCGGCCAAACTGAGCAATCGGGGGGAGAAGGGCCTTGGTCAGGGAGGTGACCAAGAACCTGATGGTCACTGACAGAGCTCCTCTGTGGAGATGGGAGAACCTTCCAGAAGGACAACCATCTCTGCAGCACCAATCAGGCCTTTATGGTAGAGTGGCCAGACAGAAGCCACTCTTCAGTAAAAAGGCACATGACATCCCATTTGGAGTTTGCCAAACGGCACCTAAAGGACTCTCAGACCATGAGAAACAAGATTCTCTGGTCTCATGAAACCAAGATTGAACTCTTTGGCCTGAATGCCAAGCGTCATGTCTCAAGGAAACCTGGCACCATCCCAACTGTGAAGCATGGTGGGGGCAGCATCATCCTGTGGGGATGTTTTTCAGCAGCAGGGACTGGTCAGGATTGAGGCAAAGATGAACAGAACTAAGTACAGAGAGATCCTTAATGAAAACCTGCTCCAGAGCACTCAGGACCTCAGACTGGGGCAAAGGTTCACCTTCCAACAGGACAACGACACTAAGCACACAGCCAAGACAATGCAGGAGTGGCTCAGTTGGTAGAGCATGGCGCTTGTAACGCCAGGGTAGTGGGTTCGATCCCCGGGACCACCCATACGTAGAATGTATGCACACATGACTGTAAGTCGCTTTGGATAAAAGCGTCTGCTAAATGGCATATATATTATTATATTATATTATTAAGTCTCTGAATGTCCTTGAGTAGCCCAGCCAGAGCCCAGACTTGAACCCGACCAAACATCTCTGGAGAGACCTGAAAAAAGCTGTACAGCAATGCTCCCCATCCAATCTGACAGAGCTTGAGAGAATCTGCAGACAAGAATGAGAGAAACTACCCAAATACAGGTGTGCCAAGCTTGTAGCGTCATACCCAAGAAGACTCAAGGCTGTAATCGCTGCCAAAGGTGCTTCAACAAAGTACTGAGTGAAGGGTCTGAATACTTATGTAAATGTGTTAGTTTTCATTTTTTATATATTTGCAAACATTTCTAGAAATCTGTTTTTCCTTTGTCATAATGGGGTATTGGGTGTAGGTTGGGGGGGGACAATTGAATCCATTTTACAATAAGGTGGTAACGTAACAAAATGTGGAAAAAGTCAAAGGGTCTGAATACTTTACGAATACACTGTATAGTGCACTGTTTGACCAGGCTCTGTTCAAAAGTAGTAGTGCACTATAAAAGGGAATAGATTGCCATTCATAGTACTGTTCATATGGGTCAATATCTGCAGAAGACAACTATTCTTAAAAGTATGAGAAATTACTCTCAAGCCCATTAAGACTGGAGGTCTCTAGCTTCTACCAAAATTGCCTGTCAGAAATTGGACATAAGCTGACAGAAATGGGTCATTATGGGTGCAGTTTTGTAACACAGGTTTTTGAGACAGACAAATATTACTTTAAATTGCTCCAAGAAATCCTTTCAATTGAGTCCAGAACCAATCATGATGGTGCCACGATTTACAGTTCCAAAGGGGATCTCGAAACAGAGGAAATAGTTTTGTCATTCAGTGATATTATTACAGTAGCACTATTGCAGAGATGAAACAAATAACAGATGTACGATACCGTTAACATGGGTTGAGGAAAACAGTTTTAAATTATTAGCTTAGTCTGAAACTGAACAGTCCATATTTGCTCTAGAATGTCTTAAAATTATTTCTCTTCATTTCTTGAATTCCTTGGAAACTTCAATTTCTAGCTTCCAATACGAAACAGCCAGAGCGAAAGGAGAGGGAATGTTTAGAGGTACCTTGACTCACTCTGCAATAAGTGATACTGACAGCGAGCTCAAATATAACCATGGGGACCACAGAGGTCCGTATCCACACCCTCTTTTTTAAGGATCAAACTTGCCCTGGTCTGCCCAACACCCCAGCCAGTTGACCCCCTCCTAAATCTCAAATTTTCTCTCACTAACACTCCAACTCCTAATGAAAGGCTGACATACTATACAGGCAATTTGCTTCTCCTTGAAGCAAGGCTTCAGATTTTCAAAGTGAAATTACCTTATTCTCTTCTAAGAAAATGTATCAAGAGCAGAATCCACGCACAGCAAATCGCTGACAACCCTTGTGACCAAAATGAGTGCCACACTTTTGATAGCCTGCCAGAGAAGAGACCCAATCAATCTCCTATTGAAAAGATTGCATGATCATCACTTCAGCATTATAGTCATTACTTACCTTTATGATTATCATGAAGGCATTGAATATGCTTAATATGATAGGGCCTAGTCTACAGTAGACGGGACGAAATGTAGTCTCAGTACACACTTACAGTAAGGACACGGATTAAAAAGAGGTTTCCCAGACAAGATACCCATCACCATCAAAACACCAGACGTAATGATCAAATTGGCTGTCTGTGGTCTGTTCCAGTAATTCCCTCTTTTACATAGACTGGCTAATGCACACAGCGCGACACAGCATGGTAGAGAGACGGACTCAGCCAGCGATCCTATCCATCTGCGAGTAGCCTACAGTCCATTGAGGGGCACAGATAGAGAGCACAGATACCGACCCATTTAGTCCCATTGGGTGGTGAGAGCAGTGATTAGTGGTTGGCTGGTTGTGCACCTGACTTGGTCTTCCCATGTTAAAACCATTCGACCTAAATCAGTCCATGCCAGGATCTCTGGCGCTGTCTGTCTGTTAAGTGTGGGTTTGTTTTTCTTCTCCCCCACTAAGCAGAGAAACTGTCCACTTCTCACAATCCTTAAAACAAGCAGCAGATTGACTATTAGCCAAAACACTGCCCATGCCTGTGTTGTCAGATCAAAACCAGGACTGATAAAAACATAAATATGGGTCTATATGACTAAGTAAGCCTTGTCTGAGCCAGAATGGACCCTAGTGCCAGAAGCCATCTCCTGTTTATGTAGCGTGAGGAAGCTTTATGTACAAGTACACCCCCTGGACAGGACACTAGTCTATGACTGGCCTAGATGGTAAGAAAGTCTAAGACATGAAATACAGTTAAATTAGATTTAACGTTTCATTTAGTCACATGCACAGGGTCACATATGTAGTTGCAATGTACAGTGAAATACTTAAGCTCCCAGCTCCAACATTGCAGGTGGGGGTAGGAGTAGCGGTGGCTATTCAGCATGATACATGTCTACCCTGCCCCTAAACCAATGGACGTCTGTTGAGAGGGGGGGTTCAAAAGAGGAGCAGCGGGGGGGTTAAGGAAGTCCGGGGGGGGGCAGGTCACCGAATAGTCGTGGCTATTCAGCAGCCTGATGGTCTGGGGTAGAAGCTATTGGCAGTCTGTCTGTTTTAGTTATGATGCTCCTGTACTGCCTGCGTCTAAGTGATGAAGCGGGGAGAACTGGCTGTGGCTCGGGTGGCTGAGGTCCCTGATGATGTTCTTGGCCTTCCTGCGACACCTGGTGTTGTAGGTGTCCTGGAGGGCAGGCAGTGTGCACCCAATGGTGCGTTCGGCTGAGCATACCACTTTCAACCACTCAGTCTTCAAGAGAGCGAGAGTTGCACCCCTTCTGAAAAAACCTACACTCGATCCCTCCGATGTCAACTACAGACCAGTATCCCTTCTTTCTTTTCTCTCCAAAACTCTTGAACGTGCCGTCCTTGGCCAGCTCTCCCGCTATCTCTCTCAGAATGACCTTCTTGATCCAAATCAGTCAGGTTTCAAGACTAGTCATTCAACTGAGACTGCTCTTCTCTGTATCACGGAGGCGCTCCGCACTGCTAAAGCTAACTCTCTCTCTCCTCTGCTCTCATCCTTCTAGACCTATCGGCTGCCTTCGATACTGTGAACCATCAGATCCTCCTCTCCACCCTCTCCGAGTTGGGCATCTCCGGCGCGGCCCACGCTTGGATTGCGTCCTACCTGACAGGTCGCTCCTACCAAGTGGCGTGGCGAGAATCTGTCTCCTCACCATGCGCTCTCACCACTGGTGTCCCCCAGGGCTCTGTTCTAGGCCCTCTCCTATTCTCGCTATACACCAAGTCACTTGGCTCTGTCATAACCTCACATGGTCTCTCCTATCATTGCTATGCAGACGACACACAATTAATCTTCTCCTTTCCCCCTTCTGATGACCAGGTGGCGAATCGCATCTCTGCATGTCTGGCAGACATATCAGTGTGGATGACGGATCACCACCTCAAGCTGAACCTCGGCAATACGGAGCTGCACTTCCTCCCGGGGAAGGACTGCCCGTTCCATGATCTCGCCATCACGGTTGACAACTCCATTGTGTCCTCCTCCCAGAGAGCTAAGAACCTTGGCGTGATCCTGGACAACACCCTGTCGTTCTCAACTAACATCAAGGCGGTGGCCCGTTCCTGTAGGTTCATGCTCTACAACATCCGCAGAGTACGACCCTGCCTCACACAGGAAGCGGTTGCAGGTCCTAATCCAGGCACTTGTCATCTCCCGTCTGGATTACTGCAACTCGCTGTTGGCTGGGCTCCCTGCCTGTGCCATTAAACCCCTACAACTCATCCAGAACGCCGCAGCCCGTCTGGTGTTCAACCTTCCCAAGTTCTCTCACGTCACCCCGCTCCTCCGCTCTCTCCACTGGCTTCCAGTTGAAGCTCGCATCCGCTACAAGACCATGGTGCTTGCCTACAGAGCTGTGAGGGGAACGACACCTCAGTACCTCCAGGCTCTGATCAGGCCCTACACCCAAACAAGGGCACTGCGTTCATCCACCTCTGGCCTGCTCGCCTCCCTACCACTGAGGAAGTACAGTTCCCGCTCAGCCCAGTCAAAACTGTTCGCTGCTCTGGCCCCCCAATGGTGGAACAAACTCCCTCACGACGCCAGGACAACGGAGTCAATCACCACCTTCCGGAGACACCTGAAACCCCACCTCTTTAAGGAATACCTAGGATAGGATAAAGTAGTCCTTCTCACCCCCCCCCCCTTAGATTTAGATGCACTATTGTAAAGTGGCTGTTCCACTGGATGTCATAAGGTGAATGCACCAATTTGTAAGTCGCTCTGGATAAGAGCGTCTGCTAAATGACTTAAATGTAGTGCTTTGCAGTCAGCAGCAGTGAAGATGCTGTACCAGGCTGTGATGCAACCCAACAGTATGCTCCCGATGGTGCTCCTGTAGAACACTGAGGAACAGGACTAATTCCTTCAGGCTCGAGGTTAAAGAGTCGCTGCCGTGCCTTCTTCACGTGTGGTTTGACCATTCCAGCTCCTCTGAGAGGTGTATGCAAAGGAACTTAAAGTCCAGGATTCCAGTTGCATACGGAGGAGTTCAGTCCAAGGGATGTGAGCCAGAGAGCATGTTATTGAACGCCAAACTGTAATTGATGAGCAGCATCCTCACATATGCATTCCTCTTGTCAAGGTGAGTGAGGGCAGTGTGCAGTGCAATGGCGATTGCGCCGTGGTAGGCAAATTGAAGAGGGTTGAGTGTGTCAGGAGGGAGGAGGTAATGTAGTCTGACTAGCCTCTCAAAGTACTTCATGAAGACGGAAGTGAGTGCTACAGGTCGGTAGTCATTCAGTTCAGTTACATTTCCATTCTTGGGCACGGGGATGATAGTAAACATCTTGAAGCAGTTGGAGACAACGGCCTGAGCTAGAGAGATTGAAAATTTCCCAAAACAGCTAGTTCGTCTGCACATGCGCCGAGTGCGTGGCTAGGGATGCTGCCTGGGCTAGCAGCCTTGCAAGGGTTAAGACATTTGAATGATTTAGATACAGTTGAAGTCAGAAGTTTACATGCACTTAGGTTGGAGTCATTAAAACTAGTTTTTCAACCACTCCACAAATTTATTGTTAAAACTTCTTGGTGACAGGGGCAGTATTGAGTAGCTTGGATGAATAAGATGCCCAGAGTAAACTGCCTGCTACTCTGTCCCAGATGCTAATATAGTAGTGCTTTGTTAGTTAGATTACTTGTTGATTACTTGTTGGTTATCACTGCATTGTCGGAACTAGAAGCACAAGCATTTCGCTACACTCACATTTAACATCTGCTAACCATGTGTATGTGACAAATAAAATTTGATTTGATTGGATTTATATGCATATTATTAGTAGAATAGGACAGAAAACACTGACGTTTCTAAAACTGTTTGAATGATGTCTGTGAGTATTAAAGAACTCATCTGGCAGGCGAAAACCTGAGAAAAATCCAACCAGGAAGTGGTAAATCTGAAGCTTGTAGTTTTTTTAAAACTCCGCCCCTATTGTAGAAACAGTGGGATATTGGTTATGTTGCACCTCATAAGGCTTCCACTAGATGTCAACAGTCTTCAGAACATTGTTTGAGGATTCTACTGTGAAGTGAGACCGACAGAGAGGATAGAGTCATGTGCTGGCAGATTGCCACAGGCTCGGAGGTGCGGTCACGAGAGAGTTAGCTCTTGTTCCATTGCTTTTCTACAGACATGGGAATTCTCCGGTTGGAACATTATGGAACATTTATGAAAAAAACATCCTAAAGACTGATTTTATACTTATTTTGGCATGTTTCTACGGGCTGTAACAGAACCTTTTGGACTTTTCGTCCGACGCTCAGCTGGACCTGAACGCGCTAACAAAAGAAGCTATTTGGACATAAATGATGGACATTATCGAACAAAACAAATATTTATTGTGGAACTACAATTCCTGGGAGTGCATTCTGATGAAGATCAAAGGTAAGTGAATATTTATAATGCTATTTCTGACTTATGTCGACCAACCAATATGGCAGATATCTCTTTGGCTGCTTTGTCTGAACGCTGTACTCAGATTATTGCATGGTTTGCGTTTTCCGTAAAGTTTTTTTGAAATCTGACACAGCGGTTGCATTAAACAGATTGGAAAATTCCAGGAAATTATATGATGGCTTTAGAAGCATCTGATAAATGATGTCAATAAGCCTGAGTCAATTGGAGGTGTACCTATGGATGTATTTCAAGGCAGTCCAACCTTCAAACTCAGTGCCTCAACATGGGAAAATCTAAAGAAATCAGGCAAGACCTCAGACATTTTTTTTAGACCTCCACAAGTCTGGTTCATCCTTGGGAGCAATTTCCAAATGCCCGAAGGTACCACGTTCATCTGTACAAACAATAGTACGAAAGTATAAACACCATGGGACCACGTAACCGTCATACCGCTCAGGAAGGAGACACGTTCTGTTTCCTAGAGATGAACGTACTTTGGTGCGAAAAGTGCAAATCAATCCGGGGGTGGCAGCATCTTGTGGGGGTTGTTTGCTGCAGGAGGGACTGGTGCACTTGCCAAAATAGATGGCATCATGAGGTAGGAAAATTATGTGGATATATTGAAGCATCATCAAGACATCAGTCAGGAAGTTAAAGCTTGGTCGCAAATGACCCCAAGCATAATTCCAAAGTTGGCAAAAGTGGCAAAATGGCTTTAGGTCAACCAATGCAAGGTATTGGAGTGACCATCACAAGGCTCTGGCATCAATCCTATAGAAATTGTGTGGGCAGAACTGAAAAAGTGTGTCAGAGCAAGGAGGCCTACAAACATGACTCCGTTACACCAGCTCTGTCAGGAGGAATGAACCAAAATTCAACCAAGTTATTGTGGGAAGCTCGTGGAAGGCTATCCAAAATGTTTGACCCAAGTTAAACCATTTAAAGGCAATGCTACCAAATACACTCAATTACTATGTAAACTTCTCACCCACTGGGAATGTGATGAAAGAAATAAAAGCTGAAATAAATCACTTTTACTCTGACATTTCATTCTTAACTTCTTCGAGATAGGGGGCGCTCTTAATTTTTGGATAAAAAAACATTCCCGTTTTAACCAAGATATTTTGTCACGAAAAGATGCTCGAAGATGCATGTAATTGACAGCGTTGGAAAGAAAAAACTCTAACGTTTCCAAAACTGCAAAGATATTATCTGTGAGTGCCCTAGAACTAATGCTACATGCGAAACCAAGATGAAGTTTCATACAGGAAATGCCCCAGATTCGGAAGGCGCTGTGTTCTAATGTCTCCTTATATGGCTGTGATTGCGCCAGGAATGAGCCTGCCCTTTCTGTCGTTTCTCCAAGGTGTCTGCAGCATTGTGACGTATTTGTAGGCATATCATTGGAAGATTGACCATAAGAGACTACATTTACCAGGTGTCCGCCCGGTGTCCTGTGTCGAAATTATTGCGTAATCTCTAGGTCCATGCGCGTTCCATTTCTTTAGAAGAGAAAGTCAACTGCCACGAAGGATTTATCATCGATAGATATGTGAAAAACACCTTGAGGAATGATTCTAAACATCGTTTGCCATGTTTCTGTCGATATTATGGAGTTAATTTGGAAAAAAGTTCGCGTTTTAATGACTTAATTTTCATTTTTTTCTTACCCAAACGTGATGAAGAAAACGGAGCGATTTGTCAACACAAATAATATTTTTGTAAAAACTGAACATTTGCTATCTAACAGAGTCTCCTCATTGAAAACATCTGAAGTTCTTCAAAGGTAAATTATTTTATTTGAATGCTTTTCTGTTTTTTTGTGAAAATGTTGCATGCTGAATGCCAGGCATAATCCTATGCTAGGCTATCAATACTGTTACACAAATGCTTGTTTTGCTATGGTTGAGAAGCATATTTTTAAAATCTGAGATGACAGTGTTGTTAACAAAAGGCTAAGCTTGAGAGCAAATATATTTATTTCATTTAATTTGCGATTTTCATGAATAGTTAACGTTACGTTATGGTAATGGGCTTGAGACTGTAGTCACGATCCCGGATCCGGGATGGCTCGACACAAGAAGTTAAAATAAAGTGGTGATCCTAACTGACCTAAGACAGGGAATTTGTACGAGGATTAAATGTCAGGAATTGTGGAAAACTTATTTGGCTGAGGTGTATATAAACTTCTGATTTCAACTGTATGTCCTCTGTGGACTTCAGGGGCTCCCCTCGGTCGCTCAGATTCATGCTCGAAGCGTGAGAAAAAGGTGTTTAGCTCATCCGGTAGGGCGGCGTTTGTGTCCACGGCCGCCACCCTTAGATCTTCCCAACTCTCCCTCTCTGGGCGTCAGCACCTTCTGAGGTATGGTTGCCACAACAGCGAGAGCAGAGACAGAAGCAACATTGGTTAATGAGGATGTTGTGAGTGCGTAGCTCACACCACACAGCCATGGTGGCTGGCTGGCTTCTCCTCTCCATTGACCCCATTACCAACCAACGCTCTTGTCCCAGCTCTCACCAATGCGGCTGCAGCCTGTGCTGATGTCAGCAACTTAAGAGCAGTGATGCATGTTTTATCTCCCTGTTTGTATGGGATTAACATGTGATGGTGGTGAACTATCAAATCTAATTTTGTTTGTCACATGCGCTGACTACAACAGGTACTTGTAACAGACCTTACAGTGAAATGCTATGAGCAGCTGGCAATGTTACTTACTGTAGCTACTAGCTAACATCACAACACCAGAAAACATCTTAGATGGTTATTGTGTACTTCAGAGCTGGGCTTCCTCTTGGCAACATAATGAAGATGAAAGGGCCCCAGCAGTTGGTGGGTGGAGGTTGAGGAGGTACAGTATTGGGTTAGTTCATCATGCCTCTCTCCTCTCCTGTTCCTCCTCAGGATGTGTGTAGGCTAAACGCGATTTCCTTGGTGTGATTGGGTAAGTGGTGGTCTTTCCTCTCTGGCTGGAGGGGATGCTGTTTAGATGGAGCTTTATGAGATCCTAATCCTGGGTAAATAAGAATTTGTCCTTAACTGACTTGCCTAGTTAAATAAAAAGGTTCTCCTTAAAAAGGACAGACCGGTCTGGAGCTCCTCTGATTAGCTAATTCTGATTAGGTTTCACCACTGGGTTCAGACCCATCTGACAAATTGTTATTTTTACACCGGCGTTCAGGTCCTGCATTTAAAAACACTATAAATTCCACCATGACAGTTCGAAAGGCTGGCACGAGAGGCTCCGTTTTCTGACCCGTGCGGAAATTCCATTCTGACCCATTCTAAAGACTTCCCAGTCATTAGAGTGGAAGGAACCTCTTCTGGAATCAAGTCCGCACTTCTGACTGACTCTGCCTCCATCACATCACCACATCCTGTTGACCTGCGTGTATACACTTCTTGCTCTATCCCTTCCTGTCCAAGGCATTTCTGCAGTGACAGGGGAAAATGCAGGAAGTCATCGTCGCAGGGAGGCACAGGCAAGACCACAACACTGCTACTGTTTGGATGACCAGACAGGCAAGACCACAACACTGCTACTGTTTGGATGACCGGACAGGCAAGACCACAACACTGCTACTGTTTGGATGACCGGACAGGCAAGACCACAACACTGCTACTGTTTGGATGACCGCTACTGTTTGGACAGGCAAGACCACAACACTGCTACTGTTTGGATGACCGGACAGGCAAGACCACAACACTGCTACTGTTTGGATGCTACTGTTTGGATGACGGACAGGCAAGACCACAACACTGCTACTGTTTGGATGACCGGACAGGCAAGACCACAACACTGCTACTGTTTGGATGACCGGACAGGCAAGACCACAACACTGCTACTGTTTGGATGACCGGACAGGCAAGACCACAACACTGCTACTGTTTGGATGACCGGACAGGCAAGACCACAACACTGCTACTGTTTGGATGACCGGACAGGCAAGACCACAACACTGCTACTGTTTGGATGACCGAACAGGCAAGACCACAACACTGCTACTGTTTGGATGACCGGACAGGCAAGACCACAACACTGCTACTGTTTGGATGACCGGACAGGCAAGCGCAGCATAACAATGGCTTGACTACCTGTATTCTATTGTCCTGCACAGCAGACACAAGACATGATGCAAGTCTATGGGTGTTCAGAGTCTGTGCTCTCCCCCCAGAGAAGAGAAAGGGCCGGCACCATCTCAATGCTCAACACCACAGTGTCCCCTTCTGGAAGTTAAGAGTATTCATTGTGTGTGTGTGTGTGGGGGGCAAAACCTATGCCTATTAAAGGAAGGCTTGGGCAAGCAGCACACAAACACTTCCACATTGTGCGATGCATTCCATCAGGAGAACAGAGAAAAAGCAGGTGGGGAGAGAACAAATGAACGGTCATATGAATGAACCAACGAACTGTCGTATGACAAAAGAGATTTCTATCACAATTCCTCAATGTGATATGTTGTCACAATAGGCAAGTGAGGGCTAACTATGTCCCCTCTAGTGTACAGTAATAGAAGAGAATACCCAGTCTGTGTGTGTGGGTGTGTGAACTGAACGTGCTGCCACAGTGTGATAGTTAGCTATCGGACTAATCACCTACACTCCTGCTACTGTTTATTGCCTATCCTGTTACCTAGTGACTTTATGAGCATATCTACCTCAATTGCCACGTACCCCTGCACATCGACTCGGTACTGGGAACATTGTGTATGTACAGTAGCAAAGTTATCATTACTTATTGTGTATTTATTCCTCAAGTTGTTTCCTTTATGTTCTCTCTGCATTGCTGGGAGTAAGCATTTCACTGTTAGTCTACACTGAGCGTACAAAACATTAGGAACACATTCCTAATATTGAGTTGCACCCCCTTTTGCCCTCAAAACCGCCTCAATCGTCGGGGCATGGAATCTACACGGTGGGTGTCGAAATGTTGACTCAAGTGCTTCCCACAGTTGTGTTAAGTTAGCTGGATGTCCTTTGGGTGGTGGACCATTCTTGATACACACAGGAAACGTGTTGATTGTGAAAAACCGAGCAACGTTGCAGTACATGACACACTCAAACTGGTGCGCCTGGCACCTACAACAACCCCGTTCAAAGGCACTTAGATCCTTTGTCTTCTTCATTCACCCTCTGAATGTCACATACACAATCCATGTCTCAAGACTTAAAAATCATTTTTTAACCTGTTTCTACCCCTTCATCTACACTGATTGAGATGGATTCACCAGGTGACATCAATAAGGGATCATAGCTTTAATCTGGATTCACTCGGTCAGTCTGTTAAGGAAAGGGCAGATGTTCTTAATGTCTTGTACACTCAGTGTATACCTGCTGTTTACCAAGCATGTGACAAATACATTTTTAATTAGGACTTGATTTTATTGTGTGCCATGTAGGCCTAGCTACAACTTCCTGAATCCTCACTGCAGCGACAAGCCATTTCTTCCCACAAACAAACCACAGCTGGCTGGCACTGGTGACTCACTGTGGGAATCCGGTGGCTAGACGGCACTCTGTGTGTGTGTGTGTGTGTGTGTGTGTGTGTGTGTGTGTGTGTGTGTGTGTGTGTGTGTGTGTGTGTGTGTGTGTGTGTGTGTGTGTGTGTGTGTGTGTGTGTGTGTGTGTGTGTGTGTGTGTGTGTGTGTGTGTGTGTGTGTAACAAGCCCTCCTCTCTCTGGGCAGGACAGCCTCTTGGGATTAACAATGGAGGGTCCAGTGTTTGCTCTGTCATAAAACCAAGTATGTGTCCCAAATGGCACCCTATTCCCTATACTACTTTAGACCGGGCCCATAGAACTCTGGTCAGAAAAAACTGCACTATATAGGGAATAGGGTGCCATTTGTGATGCAAACAAGTACTGGCCAAGTGTGGGAAACAGAGCCAAACCCCAGTTAGTGGTTTCCTGTTTTACTAGGCGAGACATTTCAATGAGCTGTTACATGTAACGATGAAAGCGTGTACACATTCTCCCACTAATGACTACATTAGTCCAGCAATGTCAGAGCAGGACAATCTCAATGACTATGTACCAAGGGAGACCTCTGTTGGTCAAAGTTAGACTGTCCTGACTGGGCAGTATTACAGTGTTGACCTAGGACCAGGTCCCCTCCCTGTCCATTTGATCTTATTCCTTCTGATCTAAAAGACAAAACTGATCCTAGAGCAGGACGCCTACTCTGAAATGCTTTATGAATACAGACCTTAATCTCATGAATGGACCTGAACATTCAAAGGATTTATTACTTTAACTTGGATCGATTAGACAGGAACCTCTACCTAAAACAGCATCAATGACACAGTATGTGTCTTGAAGTGACAGACATCTCTCACACACAGGAAACCTAACCCTAACTCCTAGCCTTTATCCCCAAACCCTAATCCACATAGAAATAGCATTTTTCCTTGTGGGGACCGAAATGTCCCCAGTCTGATTTTGATGGTTAGTTTACTATTCTCTCACACACCCCCTTCGATTGGAGGCGAGGCTACAGTACATGTAACAACACATCCCACAGTTCATATGTAACTAAGCCATATCTGAGAGGAGGACCCAGCTGAGAACAGAACACAAAGCAGTAATCTGAGTTTCTAAACACACAGCTGCAAAAATCACGATTTCCGGCACCTCGTGAACTAGATCAAGGAGACCAGGCCGAAGTCAATGAGAGAAGTGAAAAATGATTCCTTAGTTCATTTTCTCCAAATCTAAAGGGACAACCTAGATTTGAGCTAATGGCTTAAGTAGTCGAACATGTTATTACTACAACCTCGTGAGTGAGACACGTTTTCATTTTTGTCAAAAACTATATCTAAAGAATGCATTTGATTTGACGGCCTGCACGTGCATAGTTCGGCATGAAACGACCGACCGTTACACCCGATGAAGTGTTTCTGCGCATGAGCTTAGCTAGCCAACATAACCATGACATTGTCTACAAGTGTGATCAGAGACTTCAATTGGAGAAGAAGTGTTTGCCAATCTCCATGGCTGTATTGTGTGTTGGCGTATCTGTGTTGTGTTGCTGGGTAGTTGTGGTCGTGGCTCCAAAAACATATAGGCCAATAACAGCTCACTGTGGCTGCTCTTAAAAAAACAGAAGTCTCAGTAGTCAAGGTCTTTGGGTGCCAATAATCACTTATTATTACATTAAGAAAACAGCATAAAACACTTTTTCAATCTTTCATTCACACAAACTTTCAACAAAAGGTGAGAAATATGAATAATCTTCCACGCAGTACTATTACCGCTTTCAAAAGGCAACAGATTACCACTGAAAAGCTTAAGATATTACAGTCAGCCAGGGTGAGAATTGCAGTCAGCCAGAAGAGAAATGCGCAGTCAGCCATAGTTGAGATGAAGCAGTGGAGGGGGAAAAGGAAAGACATGTTGCACTTACAGATGTACACCTCAGGAGGGCAGCGTTGTTCCTCTGTACTGACCCTGGACTTACTACATGCTGGCTAAGGATGTGTTTGTAGTGACACTATGTCAACGTGACAAGCACACACACAAAAAAAGGTTTTATTGTTACTACTGGTATGTCAAATAGATTATGTTGAAGAGTTTGCTAAGAAACCAGTCTTAATTTTCAGGAAACACAGGAGAAAAGTTTGTCCTTTACCCCAA
The DNA here is from genome assembly GCF_021184085.1 of Oncorhynchus gorbuscha. Classification (NCBI taxonomy): domain Eukaryota; kingdom Metazoa; phylum Chordata; class Actinopteri; order Salmoniformes; family Salmonidae; genus Oncorhynchus; species Oncorhynchus gorbuscha. Next base: position 59,379,461 of record NC_060180.1, on the reverse strand, counting down.
ATTCCCTCCAATCATAAAAAAAAACATTCAGCTGGGAGATGGAGAGAAGGGAGGTTCCAATCTGATTAACATCCGCTCTTCGTCTTTTACAGCCTGGATGTGTCCCAAAAGGGACCAAATTCCCTTTATCGTTTAATATGGACTCCTGTGGACTTCACACACAAATAATCAGATTTTCTTTGTAGCCTCATACAGCAGACAAAAACCCACACTGTCTGGGAGAAAGTATTCACACCCCTCAACTTTCTCCACATGTTGTTATGTTACAAAAGGGGGGTTAAAAAGGATTTAAGTGTTGTTTTTTGTCAATATACACAGAATACTCTAATGTCAAAGTAGAAGAATAATTCACAATAACATTAGAATGTATGGAAAACACTATTATACTGTATCTTGAAAATAAATCTGTGTTTTAAACCATTACACCCCAGCAAGCAATGAGGAGTAGGCCCAGAAGCAGCCCAACTGATGGACTCAGCCCGGAATCAAAATGAATGACTGCCCAGAATCGGCTCAAATATGTCGGGCCGTTTCAGTCTACCGGAATTACCCGTTTTAGTCATTTTAAATATTACTATTATACATTTTATACATACAAATTATACCCATCCACAAAATCCCATTGTGTCGGAGGAAACACCATACGCCTGGTGACCACAGCGCAATGGGACAAGGACATCCCGGCCGGCCAAACCCTCCCCGCAAACCCTTGTGCGTCGCCTCACGAGTCTCCTTGTCTCGGCCGGCACGGGGTTTCGAACCAGCATCTGTAGAAATGCAGTTTGCACTGCGAGGCAGTGTCTTAGCCACTCAGGAGGCTGCATGCAAAGTTAATGCTTATAAATTGCCTTGCACAAAGTATGAGAAAACTAAAATACTACACAGGGCTCTTAAATAATTATGTAAATGTTAATTGTATTTTTCTGATCACAGAAACAATGAGAATATATGGAAGAAATAAATGATGAAATGTTAATTATATAAAGCAGCTCGTGTCATCATCTGCCAGAGAGGAGCCTCGGCCCAAACCCCAAGCAATACCTTTGGCCCAGATAACTCACACCGGAATCGCCCTGAGCCCCAAGTAATATATACATTTGGGCCGGATAACTCACACTGGAATCGTCCCGAGCCCAATTCCCACATCGTAGACATTAGTAATACATTACGTTGGCCGAGTCTGACTCTCAGCCGAGTTAACCCTCCGCATCTATCAAGACAACTGGAGCACTGAGCCAGCCACTCTTAAATAGCACCTGGGTCAGCACAGGTGAAACACCTTCCCACTAATGACACCCGAATGTGTAATTACATACCAACGTACACGGTGAGCCCAACCTGCTAACGAGCTTTACGTGCTAAAGTCCAACCTCAAAACACAATGGAAAATCCTAAACCTGTAACAAGTGTAAGAGGTGTGCAACACATTCAGCAGAAAATGTTTTCAGATGATAACAGATGTGCAACGCCATTTGGCTAGCAGCCACAAATAGATAGGTACATTAGCTTACAATGAAAAAGCAAGGCGTTTTTGTCAGAGAACGCAGCCAGCAAAATTCTCTAATGTTTTGCTTCAAGTAAAGACTGCAATTTAAAATGCAAGTTTAAGAATAACTACACTGGAGGAAAGTACCGGAGAAAAGTTGTCCACACATCAGATCGTGTCAGAATTCGGTCTGGTGATGCAATGAGGGGAGCAAAGATATTTCATCCAAGTGGAGAAGTACAACTGAAGCAGGAAATTGTCCTTTTACATTCATGATTTTGACCGTGGCTGAAGCCAAGTAGAATTTACAATAAGAAGCGTTTTAGATCGGCATTTACTAAACCAAGCAAGATACTTTTTCTACATTTGATCTTTTCCTTTCTGCATGAAAATGGCAAAATCCTGCATTAACACAATCCCTGGTGATGTCTTGGATTTGCCCCAAACATAACACTTTGTATTTTTACAGTATAACTTTAGTGCCTTATTGTAAACTGGATGCACCTTTTGGAATATGTTTATTCTGTACAGACTTCCTTTTCACTCTGTCATTTGTTAGTATTGTGGAGTAACTACAATTTTGATCCATCCTCAGTTCTATCACAGCCATTAAAAACTGTAAAAAATGTCTAAAAAACATAATTCTACTTTGACATTGTGTGTGTGTGTGTGTGTGTGTGTGTGTGTGTGTGTGTGTGTGTGTGTGTGTGTGTGTGTGTGTGTGTGTGTGTGTGTGTGTGTGTGTGTGTGTGTGTGTGTGTGTGTGTGTGTGTGTGTGTGTGTGTGTGTGTGTGTGTGTGTGTGTGTGTGTGTGTGTGTGTGGATCAGTGACACATTCTCAATTTAAACCATTTCAATTCCTGATGATAAATGAGGCGTAGCCTACTCGAGCAGGCTGTAAAAGAAAGGGATACAAATGTTACCTTAAAGATGGAATCCTTAGCGGTGAAACTGCCACGTCCGCTTGTGATATTACAAAGATGTTACTTCAAACCACAAAGACTATTTTCTTTTGGACATCGCATATAATAATAATAAATGCCATTTAGCAGACGCTTTTATCCAAAGCGACTTACAGTCATGTGATGCTAGATGCTCATCTCCTCCAGTTAAAAACAAAACAAATGTGACTGGGGCGCTGTTTCACCTTGGATCCCAGCTTTAAAGAGGGAGCAAAAGAAAAAGCTTGTGTCTTAACTTCTTTGGGACTGGGGGGCAGTATTGAGTAGCTTGGATAAAAAGGTGCCCAGAGTAAACGGCCTGCTACCCAGGCCTAAAAGCTAGAATATGCATATAATTAGTAGATTTGAATGATGTCTGTGAGTATAACAGAACTCATATGGCAGGCAAAAACATGAGAGAAAAATCCAACCAGGAAGTGGGAAATCTGAGGTTTGTAGTTTTTCAAGTCATTACCTATCGAATATAGTGTCTATGGGGTCATATTGCACTTCCTATGGCTTCCACTAGATGTCAACAGTCTTTAGAACCTTGTTTGAGGCTTCTACTATGAAGGAGGAGAGAATGAGAGCTGTTTCAACCAGGTGTCTGGCAGAGTGCCATGAGCTCAGTCTCGCGCGCTCCCGTGAGAGTTAACTGCGTTCCTTTTCATTTCTAAAGACAAAGGATTTCTCCAGTTGGAACATTATTGAACATTTATGTTAAAAACATTAACAGAACATTTTGACTTTTCGTCTGGACCTAGTGATCGCGCCTCATGAATTTGGATTACTGGGCAAAACGCGAACAAAAAGGGAGGTATTTGGCCATAAATTATGGACATTTATTGTGGAACTGGGATTCCTGGGAGTGCATTCTGATGAAGATCAAAGGTAAGTGCCAAAGGTAAGTGCCATTTATAATGCCATAATGCTGACTTCTGTTGACTCCACAACATGGCGGGTATCTGTATGGCTTGTTTTTGCGTCTGAGCTTTTTCCGTAAAGTTTTTTTGAAATCTGACACAGCGGTTGCATTAAGCCATTCTCTGAATTACTGTATCTTGCCTCCATGTACAGATCCCCACTCGTCTCAGAGTTTGCACCTAAAAAGGCTTGCTACATTATCAACAACAGTCCTGGCCACAGACCCATGACAGAGCAGGAGAGCCAACCAAAAGCCTCATCACAACAAAGCAGATCAAAGGCGTCGCTCATTCGCTCTCTACAGTCCCGCAACTGCTCCCCATCTCCCTGGCTGTATGACTATGACTCACTCATGTAAACGTGGGTGTGTTCCTCTCATGGGGGATGGGCTGAATGAAGGTGAGACTTAACGGTAGCCTACACACACCATTGCTACATACACTGCTTTATGTGGTTCATCATAGCTCCATGGAAACCTAGGCTAACAAGGAAGGCTACCATTGAGCCACAGAGCGCTGGCAAGGTATTTCCCATAAGAGGCTGTGCGTGCTCCCATAAGGCTGGCTTTCATTAACTCGCCAACTACACTGACATTTTGGGAAGTACAACACGTGGCTTGTAAAACACAAGGTATATTCAGTCTTTACAGAAGGAAACACCCAATATACACTGCTCAAAAAAATAAAGGGAACACTTAAACAACACAATGTAACCAAGTCAATCACACTTATGTGAAATCACACTGTCCATTTAGGAAGCAACACTGATTGACAATAAATTGCACATGCTGTTGTGCAAATGGAATAGACGACAGGTGGAAATTATAGGCAATTAGCAAGACACCCCCAATAAAGGAGTGGTTCTGCAGGTGGGGACCACAGACCACTTCTCAGTTCCTATGCTTCCTGGCTGATGTTGTGGTCACTTTTGAATGCTGGCGTTGCTTTCACTCTAGTGGTAGCATGAGACAGAGTCTACAACCCACACAAGTGGCTCAGGTAGTGCAGCTCATCCAGGATGGCACATCAATGCGAGCTGTGGCAAGAAGGTTTGCTGTGTCTGTCAGCGTAGTGTCCAGAGCATGGAGGCGCTACCAGGAGACAGGCCAGTACATCAGGAGATGTGGAGGAGGCCGTAGGAGGGCAACAACCCAGCAGCAGGACCGCTACCTCCGCCTTTGTGCAAGGAGGAGCACTGCCAGAGCCCTGCAAAATGACCTCCAGCAGGCCACAAATGTGCATGTGTCTGCTCAAACGGTCAGAAACAAACTCCATGAGGGTGGTATGAGGGCCCAATGTCCACAGATGGGGGTTGTGCTTACAGCCCAACACTGTGCAGGACATTTGGCATTTGCCAGAGAACACCAAGATTGGCAAATTCGCCACTGGCGCCCTGTGCTCTTCACAGATGAAAGCAGGTTCACACTGACCACGTGACAGACGTGACAGAGTCTGGAGACGCCGTGGAGAGCGTTCTGCGGCCTGCAACATCCACCAGCATGACCGGTTTGGTGGTGGGTCAGTCAAGGTGTGGGGTGGCATTTCTTTGGGGGGGCCGCACAGCCCTCCATGTGCTAGCCAGAGGTAGCCTGACTGCCATTAGGTACCGAGATGAGATCCTCAGACCCCTTGTGAGACCATATGCTGGTGCGGTTGGCCCTGGGTTCCTCCTAATGCAAGACAATGCTAGACCTCATGTGGCTGGAGTGTGTCAGCAGTTCCTGAAAGAGGAAAGCATTGATGCTATGGACTGGCCCGCCCGTTCCGCAGACCTGAATCCAATTGAGCACATCTGGGACATCATGTCTCGCTCCATCCACCAACGCCACGTTGCACCAGACGGTCCAGGAGTTGGCGGATGCTTTAGTCCAGGTCTGTGAGGAGATCCCTCAGGAGACCATCCGCCACCTCATCAGGAGCATGCCCAGGCGTTGTAGGGAGGTCATACAGGCACGTGGAGGCCACACACACTACGGAGTCTCATTTTTACTTGTTTTAAAGGACATTACATCAAAGTTGGATCAGCCTGTAGTGTGGTTTTCCACTTTAATTTTGAGTGAGACTCCAAATTCAGATCCCCATGGGTTGATAAATTTGATTTCCATTAATAATTTGTGTGATTTTGTTGTCAGCACATTCAAATATGTAAAGAAAAAATCATTTAATAAGAATATTTCATTCATTCAGATCTAGGATGTGTTATTTTAGTGTTCCCTTTATTTTTTTGAGCAGTGTATTTTTCTGTATACAGGCCTACTCCTAGGTCAATGTAAGTCGCTCTGGATAAGAGCGTCTGCTAAATGACTTAAATGTAAATGTAAAATGTACAGTGAATTTCTTGACAAATGTGCGTCACGCTGGTCTTAATGAGTAGTGCCCAAATGATGAATACCCAGTGACAGCTTCCTTTCAGCATTTAACCATAATTAATATTGAGTTTTCCGCTTCCATTCAGTTTAAATCCCCTTCAAGTGTTTGAGTGTTTAAATGGCCACTTGTGTTTAGCAGCAGCTACCAACATATCATATGAATCATGTTCCTGAATTGGTCTTAGCCAGTAGACTCTCTGGTCTACCACTACAGAGGCCTAAAAAGGTCTTGCAGCGAAAGTTGGCAAATCCACATGCTGAGGTAAAAATGGTGTGTGCGCGCGGGCAGTAAGACCCAGCACCACGGATATGAAAAGCATGGTACCTTAGTGTGTGTTAACCTCATCTATAGACCTTTCTATCAACCACATCTTAGCAGAGTCCTATAGACACCATGCTGTTCCTATTAGGGCAGGACGCAGGAGGAGCGTGGAACAGAAGGTCATTAGTTAGCAGCTCTTCTCTGAAGGAGGTCTTTGATGGAGAGGCAGATGAAGGATATCACACACACAGGTCACCACTAGGTTATGTAGTGATGGGTGGAGACCGGTATACCTACTATTTGATGGGGGTGGGGGCCACAAAAAAACAAGTCGTCACGAGGGGCCGCAGTGGCTCGTGGTTCTGCATACCCACATACATCCCCAACAAAATACAGTGCGAGCAAAGTATTTTAGTGGCCCCACCTTGTGACAGTGAAGAGAAAAAACAATGTATGTTTTAAAATGTAATTTCCTTCAATTCTACACATTTTTCCATGGGGGGGGCAAACGTTTGCCGTTTTCAATGTGATAACTGATGAAGAAATGGGCTCTACCCCGGTCGGTAATTCAGCCATGCTTACTTTTTTTTTTTAAATGTTTTTCTTTCCACACAACTGTATTTATATTTAATGCTTTAGAATACATAAGACATTCCTCATAATTACCAGTATGTATTATAATGGGGTCAATACTCATTTTTAAAGCATCATAAAACATGTGCTCCAAAAATCAATGCACTTGGTGGACAAACAAGCAGGCTAAATATAGAGAGCCCAAAATCAATACATGTAAACATTTATGTTTTTGTGGATATAACACAATTGAACAGCACCCTCCCAAAGCGGAACACTGCAGGGTTTGTCGATAAACTTGGATTTGTTTGATTTCACAAATGGCTGTTACCTCACCATCCTTGTTCTCTATGGAGCACAAGCCCACATTGTTTCACTTTCAGCAGATGTACAATTGAGCCCAAACCCTGAGTCTTGTATAGCAGGTAACACCACCCGATGCAGCACATTGGCCTGATAGGTCACCCCTCAACGTGGGTACGTATCCTGGCGCCACCGCTACCTCAGCATCTCCCTACCCCACTGTCCCCCTGCTCATTTCCACATCAGTCTCAATAAGTTAATAATACTGAAGCCAAGCCCCTGCCTTCCAACGAGAGGTGTCCTGCAATTCAGGACAGGGCAGGAGTGAGTCAGTCCTACCCCATTCCATCCAGACCAGCATGCCATAGAGGGGGAATCAGTATGTAACAGTCAGACAGGGATTCCAGTCATAGAAACACTTCAGTGGTTTCACTGGGTCCAATGAGTGGTTTGACTTGCTGGGGTGTGTCCTAAATCACTATTCTTATAGGTCCTGGTCAAAAGTAGTGCACTACACACAGTGTAAAAACCATTAAGAGCACCTGCTCTTTCAATAACAGACTGACCGAGTGAATCCAGATTAAAGCTATGATCCCTTATTGATGTCACCTGGTAAATCCATCTCAATCAGTGTAGATGAAGGGGTAGAAACAGGTTAAAGAAGGATTTTAAGGGGTGAGACATGGATTGTGTATGTGCCATTCAGAGGGTGAATGAACAAGACAAAGGATCTAAGTGCCTTTGAATGTGGTGTTAGAAGGTGCCAGGCGCACTAGTTTAGGTACATCAAGAACTGCAACGCTGCTGGGTTTTTCATGCTCAACAGTTTCCTGTGTGTATCAAGAATGGTCCACCACCCTAAGGACAACTGTGGGAAGCACCGCCCATGTACCACACTGACAGATGGACAGGTTAGCCCTCGTCCATCCATGTGCGTGTTTAATTGAATTTAAAGTGGATCTACTCACTTTATGACAGCACCCATTTTGATTTGAACAAAACCTTCAACAATTATTTTCCCTTTGTAGAAGTACTCAGAATGTGACTTTTTGGACCCGAATGCCAAAACATTCATGTTAAGGTAAAATGTTTTTCTTTTCTTTTCAAGGAATAAAATAGTTTGATAATCTATTCCGGTGATGAAGACATGGATGTTTCATGGTATGGTGGGCTGGGGTTGTAAAATAGGTCAACTTTGAGCCTCTTTATCGCTGGAAGGTTTTGCATTCAGGTCCAAAAAGCAACTTTCTGAGCACCGCTACAACGGGTAGATATGTACGGAAGGTTTAGTTCAAATCAAAAGGGGTGCTGTCAAAAAGTGATTGAATTTAAATGTATTTACACAGAAGTGCGTGTCTGTCAAGAAGTGATTAGGTGGAGATGGCCCGTGCAGCTGTCTGCCCTGCCCAGACACATGGATTCCACTGTGTGTGTGTGCGCGTACGCGTGTCCTTCCCAGACACATGGGGAATGTGGGGTTGAAACAGCATAGCCCTGAAGAGTTCATGACCTCAGGAGGGTGCAGGGACACGCCAGTCACCTGGCACCAAGGTTGTGTGTGTGTTGAATGTCCTATCCTCCATCTCTGGGTAATTATTACTAGGCAGGGCGGACATTGACTGACCGTTAAAGACGGAAATACCATCAAGGCTCAAGGCTCAAGGCTGGACTGTGGGCCAAAGGAGAACACATGGAGGGAGGGACAGACAGAAAGACACACAGCATCTGAAAAAACACTCAGTGAATCCCTGAGCTGTCTGCCACCATTCCTGGCAGCAGCGATGACACGCTGTAACCCAATAAAAGCCACATCGCTCACCAGGCCACACATTCCTTCTCCACAGTCTTTAAAAAGCATCTCACATATGTCAGAGATGCAGAGCGAGTTGCCAGGAGAGTGGAGTCATGTTTAGTGTGGTGGTTATTGGGCTAGTAGCCGATTATGGCATTATACAGCTATGTAATTAACTCCAGGTCAGAACTGTTGTAGCCACAGAAGTGGAATGAGTAGAGCAGGAATCCGCAATCAACTCTTCATTCAAGTCTACCTATTACATTTCTATGGCTGTAGAGTATCAGACTAAACTGACTGACACAACAATATATACAGACATAATGTGTGTCCCAAATGGCATCCGATATAGCGTACTACTTTTCACCAGTGCCCACAGGGAATAGTGTGCGATGGAGACATGGCAAGGAAGAAGAACATGGAGAGGAGTAGGAAGGACACCAGATACGGGTGACTGTGTTTCCATGGAATGAGTCTGCCTCAAATCTCAACATTCACCTTTGTAGCACACCGCTTACTTTGTGCAATTTGTCTGTCTCATTTGTTGAATTGGGATCTGAAAAGTGCATGTACCTACATAGCTGCTCAAAGCGGTGGCGTGTCATATTGCTACCCACCTAGGGCGTCCTGAGGGTGGCGTCAGTAGACCAGTGCGGGGGACCCTGTAAAGGCCCCTTCCCAGAAACCGCATGCGCTCATCCCTGAAGGCATTCAAAATGCAGCTTGTGCATTCACTTGGCTCCCGTGGCAGAAAGCAGGGAGCCAAGAGTGTGTCACCCGGGGGTGTGGACCGAGTTGTTACTCATCATTTGAAAGCAGGCCACTCCCTGGGGAAGTTTAAAGGGTGTAGGAGACAGTGTGTGGTGTGTATCCAGAGTGGACACAGGGCAAAGAGTGAGAGATATCTAGTAACTTCCTCCGAGTGCTCTACGTGTTCTGTGCCACTTTGCAGGATGGGGCCGTGCTTCCAGAAGATCCATGACATGTTGTAGGCTAAATGTAAACACTCAAATGACAGGGGAAATATGAATTTTTCCTCTCCAAATCGTATTAGGGAAATTGTGTACTTTTTAGAATTGTACTTCTCTGAAATCTCTGTATGCATTCACTGAATTGTCGTCAAATTAGGCTACTACTTCTACATTTTGCTTCAGGCATGGTCTGTACTAATCCTTATTGAGGGCGTCTATATTTTGAAATAGTCTGAATGGTTGTTTGTATTTTTACATTGTTACAGAAGTAAGAATTGTTGTCAATCAAATAGCCTACTTTGTGTGGGTTTTGAAATACTTTCTGAATATTGTCCTCCGGTTACATTTTCACATATTTATAAGTATAATAGATTATACTTAGTAAATTTGACTAAATTACTCACTCAAAATGTACTACAATTTAAATACTCTTGTTTATTGTTGTGTTGAGTGTTAATAATGTCTACACAATGGAAGACTATGAGTGTTATTCACATCGACATGAATGTGGTGTTATTAAAGAAGAGGTGGTGCTCTTTAAAACTAAGTTAACGAATGACAATTACAAGTTCTTTGTTTTTGGAAGTCTACAGCAGCGTTCCAGAATTATCTTGGGGTCTAAAGGGTTAACATGACTTGAATGAACATATGACATTACCATGGAATTATTGCATGACAATCCTAGGCGACCCATGAGTGGACCAGTTTACCAGTCAAATTGCCAGGGTTAGAGGTTCCAAGCCTGTTCTATTCATTCTCTCCCTCTACGTTTGCTGCTGATGCAGCAGCATTGTGGTCATTCAGTCAGCTGTTCATTTGAATTGAAGTTTAATTTATGGTTAAGACGATTATTTTATTTTCATGACTGTCTTCATCCATAACCGTCAGTTACGCAGCTATACGGTAATTGTGCCAGCGCTAAGGTCACAGCATTCACTTACCCCCTTTATTGTAGAGATGCTGATCCACTAACTAACCATTTATTGTGGAGAGAAGCTTCCGTCAGCCACTAACCGTATGCTTACTAACTACACCCATAACTGCTTACTAACTACACCCATAACTGAACGAAGCTGCTCTCTCCCCCCGCCCATCTCCCTCTACAGATTAATTCAAGCTGTCAGTCACTTCCAATCCCAGTCTCATTCATCATCCATCCCCCTTGAATAGAATCACAGGCTTTAAAAAAAAAAAAAAATTTAAACAAACAAATCGGACATGGGCCCTAATCTAATAGACAACAGCGAGGCAGTTAACCCACTGTTCCCCGGGTGCCGAAGATGTTGATGTCGATGAAGGCAGCCCCCAGCACCTCTGATTCAAAGGGGTTAAATACTGAAGACACTTCAGCTGAAGGCATTCAGTTGTACAACTGACTAGGTATCCCCCTTTCCAAGTTTCCATTCAGCCTTTTTATGCAAGTAAATTACATGTCAGCTAAATATATTCACGACAGGCCTGGTGGAAACGGAACATTTTCGGTAAACTTTTAAAATGTTCACAAAACACGCTAGACAAGTTGGCTGATTAATTAGGGCCGATTTCAAGTGGTCATAACAAATTGGTAATCAGCCTTTTTGGACACCGATTACATTGCAATCCATGAGGAGACTGCGTGGCAGGCTGACCACCTGATACGCGAGTGCAGAAGCAGAAGGACCTGTGGCTGCAAGGAGCCAAGGTAAGTAGCTAGCTAGCATTAAAATTATCTTTACATAATCACTAGTTAACTACAAATGGTTGATGATATTACTAGGGTAACTAGCTTGTCCTGCTCATTAACTCAATAGCGAAAAAAGCACAATCATTGCACACAAATGTACCTAACCATAAACAGCCATGTTTCTTTCTTAAAATCAAGTTTTTTTATTATTATTTTTTAATTCTGGTGACATGTTTTTAAGTGGGAGAACTTGCAATTGGTGGCTGACTAAATACTTTTTTGCCCCACTGTACATAAGAAATGAACTGCAAAAGTTATTTTTATGTGCACTATGTCATCACACACAGCCTTTTATCCTCAACAAGTCAATTTGATAGTAACATCTCTGGTGGGGAAAAGCGCATACTACTTTTATGCATTTTTGAGAATATTTGCATGAAAATCTGTCTCCAATTGGATTGGAAACATGCATACACTCTCAAACAAACCCACACCATGGTCTGGATAGAGCCCGAATCAGGCTGTACACTCTCAAACAAACCCACACCATGGTCTGGATAGAGCCCGAATCAGGCTGTACACTCTCAAACAAACCCACACCATGGTCTGGATAGAGCCCGAATCAGGCTGTACACTCTCAAACAAACCCACACCATGGTCTGGATAGAGCCCGAATCAGGCTGTAAACTCTCAAACAAACCCACACCATGGTCTGGATAGAGCCCGAATCAGGCTGTAAACTCTGGTAAGAGTCACTCACATTAAGCAGGTTTGCTACATCCACTGCGTAAGAAGAACGTTAGTCTAAAATTTACTCACTTGTATATGCAATACACACTGTACCAAGCCTACATCTGGTGGAGGTTTCCCACATGGATTCCCATATTAAATCCCGGCTGCAACTCATTACAGCATCCTAATGTTATCATTACGTTGGTCACATTCAGTCCAGTGTATTGCGGTAACACGGATTCTGATAAAGCCCGGTGCCCTTGGCGCACAGCAGAACCAGCTGAGAAGGTGACCCATGATGACCTCTGTTGTCCCTCACTCAGAGGATTCGCTCTCCATCAGACTCATTTCATAATGGTGAAACATTGAGAGATGCGGAAATGAGACGAGTGGCCAGAGGGCAACGGACGCAGCTTACAACTCTGTACTCTGCGTTTGACCTAACTGTGTCTGTCGTAAAAGGCACCTGATTCCCTAGAGAGAGCCATATGGTCCCTGGTTTAAAGTAGTACATCATATAGGGAATAGGGTTGGCTGCGGTCATAGTCTATTCTGTGGAGAGGGGTGAGTGAAGTAGCCCAAGCATTTTCTAAGTAGACAGACAGTTTACTGCTTGCCTCGTCTATTTATGCATCTATGTTATTGATGAAAAACAAACATATGGATTCACACATCTGGACAGGTCAAGAAGCGGAAAGACCTACATGGTCATTGGAAAAACACATTTTCCCATTGTTCTAACACCAACAGACACCAACAGAAAGTCTTAATCGGGTGTTGGGGCACTACGAACCAGAACTGCTTCAATGCACCTTGGCATAGATTCTCCAGAATCTCACACAAGTTTTTAATTGGGTTGAGATCAGTTGACAGACAGCCATGGCATAAATCATTTTCATGCTCATTAAACCAATCAGTGACCACTCGTGCCCAGTGGATGGGGGAATTTTCATCCCATGGGGGTATAGCCTCATTAGCCAAAACGAATGGCCTCCCCAGCATTTTTCTAAAACACCTTACGCATGATGGAATTTCTATATAGTTTGTATCCTCAAGTCAAATCCAATCGTATTTGTCAAGTGCACCTAATACAACAGGTAAGGTTTTTAATACAACCTTAACTCTATTTCTTGTACTGCATATTTGGTAAAGAAAATATTTACTAAATAAACTAAAGTAATAAATACAAAAGAACACAATAACGAGGCTATATACAGGAGGTACCGGTACCGAGTCAATGTGCAGGGGTACAGGTTAGTCAAGGTAATTTGTATATATTAGGTGGGAAGTGCTATTGCATAAATAATAAACAGCAAGAGGCAGCAGTGGAAAATGTAAATAGTCCGTGTGGCCAGTTCAATAATTATTTAGCAGCATTTTTTCCCACTTTTATTTAACCAGGTAAGCTCGTTGAGACAAGTTCTCATTTACAACTGCGACCTGGACAAGATAAAGCATTGCAGTGCGACACAGAGTTACACATGGAATAAACAAATGTACAGTCAATTACACAATAGAAAAGGTCTATATACAGTGTGTGCAAATGGCGTGAGGTGGTAAGGCAATAAATAGGCCATAGTAGCGAAGTAATTACAATTTAGCAAAATAACACTGGAGTAATAGATGTGCAGATAATGATGTGCAAGTAGAAATACTGGTGTGCAAAAGAGCAAAAAAGTTAAAAACAATATGGGGATGAGGTAGGTAGATTGGATGGGCTATTCACAGATGGCCTGTGTACAGCTGCATCGATCAGTAAGCTGCTCAGAGAGCTGATGCTTAAAGTCAGTGAGGGAGATTTTTGCAATTTGTTCCAGTCACTGGCAGCAGAGAACTGGAAGGAAAGGCGGCCAAAGGAGGTGTTGGCTTTGGGGATGACCAGTGAGATACACCTGCTGGAGCGCGTGCTACGGTGGGTGTTATGGTGACCAGTGAGCTAAGATAAGGCGGGGCTTTACCTAGCAAAGACTTAAAGATGACCTGGAGCCAGTGGGTCTGGCGACGAATATGTCGCGAGGGCCAGCTGACGAGAGCATACAGGTCGCAATGGTGGGTAGTATATGGTGGTTTGTTGACAAAAAGGATGGCACTGTGATAGACTGCATCCAATTGTCTGAGTAGAGTGTTGGAGGCTACTTTGTAAATGACGTCGCCAAAGTCGAGGACAGTTAGTTTTGCGATGGTGTTTGGCAGCGTGAGTGGAGACTTTGTTGCGAAATAGGATGCAAATTCTAGATTTAATTTTTGATTGGAGATGGTTAATATGAGTCTGGAAGGAGAGTTTACAGTCTAGCCAGACACTTAGAATATGTGGACAACTACAAATACCTAAGTCAGAACCGTCCAGAGTAGTGATGCAAGTCTGGCGGGCAGAGATCAGTTGAAAGGCATGCATTTAATTTTACTAGCGTTTAAGAGCAGTTGGAGGCCACAGAAGGAGAGTTGGATGGCATTGAAGCTTGTTTGGAGGTTTGTTAACACAGGGTCCAAAGAAGGGCTTGAGGATAGAAGCTGTTAAGGAGCCTTTAGGACCTAGACTTGGCATTCCAGTACCGCTTGCCGTGCGGTAGCAGAGAGAACAGTCTATGACATGTAACTGGAGTCCCTGACAATTTTATGGGCTTTCCTGACATAAAGGTATAAGTATAAAGGTCCTGGATTGCAGTAAGCTTGGACCCAGTGATGTACTGGGTCGTACGCACTACCCCCTGTAGCGCCTTACGGTTGGATGCCGAGCAATTGCCATATCAAGCGGTGAGGCAACCGGTCAAGATGCTTGCGACGGTGCATCCGTAGGACCTTTTGAGGATCTGGGGATCCATACCAAATATTTTCAGTCTACTCAGGGGGGAAAAGGTGTTGTCGTGTCCTCATGACTGTCTTGGTATGTTTGGACCATGGTAGTTTGTTGGACACGAGAGAGCTAGAAACACTCGACCAGCTCCACTACAACCTCGATGTGAATGGGGGCGTGTTCGGTCCTCCTTTTCTTGTAGTCCACGATCAGCTCCTTTGTCTTGCTCATGTTGAGAGGTGTTGTTTTCCTGGTACCACACTGTCAGGTCTCTGACCTACCTAGAGGTGGTCTCATCGTTGTCAGTGATCAGGCTTATTACGGACCCGTGTTAACGATCAGCGTGGCAGATGTGTTGTTACCTACCCTTACCACCTGGGGGAAGTCCATCAGGAAGTCCAGGATCCAGTTGCAGCGGCAGGTGTTTAGTCCCAGGGTCCTTAGCTTAGTGATGAGCTTTGAGGGTACTATGGTGTTGAACACTGAACTGTCGTCAATGAACAGAATTCGCACATAGGCGTTCCTTTTCCCCAGGTGTGAAAGGGCAGTGTGGGGTGCAATAGAGTTTGCGTCATTGGTGGATCTGTTGGGGCCGTATGCAAATTGGAGTGGGTCTAGGGTTTGCGGTATAATGGTGTTGATGGTGTTGATGTAAGCCATGAACAGCCTTTTAAAGCACTTCATTGCTACCGATGTGAGTGCTATGGGGCGGTAGTCATGTAGGCAGGTTACCTTCACTTTCTTGGGGACTATGGTGGTCTGTTTGAAACATGTAGGTATTACAGAATCGGTCATGGTGAGGATGAAAATGTCAGTGAAGACACTTGCCAGTTGGTCCGTGCATGCCCAGTACACGTCCTGGTAATCTGCCCTGTGACCTTGTGAATGTTGACCAGTTTAAAAAGGTCTTGCTCACATCAGCTACAGAGAGCACGATTACACAGTTCTCTGGGAACAGCTGATGCTCTCATGCCTGCTTCAGTGTTGCTTGCCTCGAAGTGAGGATAAAAGGCATTTAGGTCATTTGGTAGGCTCGCGTCACTGGGCAGCTCGCGTCTGGTTTCCCCTTTGTAGTCCGAAATTGTTTGCAAGCCCTGCCACATCCAACGAGCGTCAGAGCCGGTTCAGTAGGATTCAATCTTAGTCCTGTATTGGCGCTTTGCCTGTTCATCAGAGGGGATAACAGGATTTCTTATAAGCATCCAGAGTAATGTCCCGCTCCTTGAAAGCGGCAGTTCTAGCCTTTAGCTAGAACTGGATGTTGCTGGATATGTACAAACAGTCACTGTGGGGACGACAACGTTGTTGATGCATTTATTGATGAAGTCAGTGACTGAGGTGGTATACTCCTGAATGCCAATGGATGAATCCCGAAACATGCATTTCCATTATTTTGGCAGCAACCTAGCTCCCTGTATCAAACAACAAATGCCAAGCACTAACCAGATAGCCAGTGTTGTTGCCAAAAGGGTTGTTCACATACAGTGTAGGCAAAACCTACTTATGCCCTGAGTTTTTTCTCTCATGTCATCCTTTATACATGATGACACATGGCCATTGCTTGAAGTAGCATTTCCAACCACGTGTTTACTATAGGACAGTGAACGACTGACAGGACAGGCAGGAGAAAGTGCTAGAAAACAGCAGGTTGGACTCAAACTCACTCTCTCACGGTCTTATACCGCTATACACCCCATGCTTCAGTTCCCTTACCCGGTCTTTGTCATCAGCCACATCACACAGCACGTCATCCAGGTCCAGGATACCTCCGTCCCCATGCTCCAACCGGTGCACCTGTAACCAGTAGCTGGCATCCTAGGGGAAGAAGAAGATGATTCACATATTGTCCATTTACTGCATAAGCAAGAGAAATGGGTCTTATATCTACATATCTCATTGTCTCTGGTAAACATACCCATACAACACATGGAGAGGACAGAGACGACCTGAGCGTGTGGGAGGAGGGAGAGGAGAGAAAGAAGGGAGAGATGTTTAGGGCCAATCTTGACAGGGTTGAGACGGTTTAAGAGCACAGCGACGTGAAGACAGCCCTGAGGGTAGCCACATCATATATCATTTATATACTGTATTGACTGACAATCTTTCACAATACTGGGAGAATGACCTGCATTACAATCTGGTTCCATTTACAAGAAATGGCCAACGCTAGGGCCATAACACAGCAGACACAGATCAACTGTCAACATGTCCACAGATTAAACAATAAGAGTGTTGGGAAACATCAAGAGAGGAGACAGAGAAATTGAGAGAAAGAGTGAGAAGAACCAAGAGGTAGGCCTACACAGAGTGACAGAGAGGAGAGAGCAGATATACAGAGAGGGATGAATATGGCTGGCTGGCACTGTAATATATTCTGCATTCTGTAACCGTGACTGATGTGTCCCCATGGTGTTAAACCCTGACAGTGAGGGACAATGGAGGAGACCTTGTGGAGCTGACGCATAGCATTAAGATCATTACGACTCTGACAGACAAGTCACTCACCACATTTAGGCAGTACTAGACCCCTGGAAATACCATCTGGGCCAGTATTCATATAGAGTCTCAAAGTAGCAGTGCTGATCTAGGATCTACTGTAAGATCAGGACTGCCATTTATTCATTATGGAGTTAAACGGCTAAACTGATCCTAGATCTTCATTCCTATTCTGGTAGCCTCACTCCTCTCTCCCCCACCCCCTCACACATCAGATCTGGGGAAAGTGTGGAAGGGAGGGGGGGCACCTCTCCACTGATACCCCATTGAAGGAACGGTTTTGGTTCAATCAATCACATATTAATATATGCCATTTAGCAGACGCTTTTATCCAAAGCGACTTACAGTCATGTGTGCATACATTCTACGTAAAGAGGACCTGTCTCAGATGGCAATAAAACAGATTTGTTCCTTAGGGCATACAACGGTAAACTGAGTGTTTGGAAATGTGTGTTTCTTATTGGACCACATCATCCCTCCATGTTTGTCTGTTTTGTTCCATTTGGTGCCTAATGAACACAACCTTGGTAACTCCAAATTAGGGTGCAGCCAGAATGACAGTCTGTCAGGGGGATAGAGGGAGTAGACTACAGGAAAAAGTGGAGAGCAGAGCACACATTTACAACAATAGATTCCTTAACATAACCAGTTAAATTGACAAACTGGACCTCCTCAGTGCATCCTTAAAGAGCCAGTCCCTGAATGGTCAGATGGTTCAGGGCAGGGTGCAAACACAGAGTGTACACAAAACAAATCACAATGGGGGAGGGAGTGACGTGGGGGGTGGCCAAGTGGCCCATTTATTTTCTAAAACACAGTGTACAAACTGGATTGATGTTAATCTATTCCCACGATTTTAGAGCGAGCGCGAGACCGACAGACAGACAGGTTGATCTATGATCCACAGTAAGCACACTGGCCCTGGGGCGAGTAGGCCACTTTGACCCCTTCTACAACACTCGTCAGCCTCTCACTTCAACACTGCAATGGTATGGCCTTTTATGGTCTGTTCAAGGCTGAAGTGTTAAAAAAGGCTGAAGTAGTAAAAAAGGCTACTATTCCCCTTTCTGTGGCCATTCAGTTGCTTACAAGAACACCTATATACTGTATACACAGCTTCAGAGCAGTCATATCCTGGTTGAACCAGAGCCATCAGTGATTTTCACTGAATATTGGCCCATGTCTATTTTGTATTTCTAACCAGGGGGCTTGGCCTCAAGCACGTGTTCTGTGTAGTAGTATCCCCTCAGACTATCTTCTTTGGTTAAACAGGGTCAGCCACATCAGAGAGCAGTGTGTAACATGCATTCCTAGAAGCCCCAGTCCGTCCAGTAAAAACAGCCTAGTGTAAATAACACACCACATCTCCCAGTGGGTTTCTGGATCTGGAGTAAACAAGGACAGTTGTGGTGGTGTAGCATGCTGGAAACCCGGATCCTATTCATTAGTGCACACGTAGCAAATCGTTCGGCAACAAACAGTTTTGCAACGAAAAACAAGCAGGTTCAGGTTGGGCTAGTTCACTCCATGTTTGTTCATTTTCTTCCATTTCGGCACAGCTTCTGGCCTTACTCAACCCCCCACCTTCAGACACACATTACATAAATGATCAACCCCATAGCCTTTAGTGATGGGATCAACAGTTACATATTGGGATTTTTTGTTGATATATCGTGTCGTTGACAAAACCCCAATAGAATTGTTGAGCTTGTTAGCTGTACCGGCACCAAAACAGCAGTATTTTTCCTTCATAGCTTGTTCTCCATATTCTAAATAGGGAGACAATTAGTCGCTTGAATCCAAATGCATCTTATTTCAACAAACACACACAGTGGGAACATCTCAGACAGGCTCCAGCTCTGTCCTCATCAACAGACTCTAGCAGCAACAGGCCTGGAGTTAGAATAGCTGCAGGAACACCCTTCTGGTCTCAAATATGTACAGAAAGTAATGTTACGCGTATAGGAGTATGTGAAGAGTTCAATGAGAAGTCTAGAACTCTGCATGCTATAGCTAAGACTGCTAATCTGATCCTGGGGTTCCCCCTGGTTCACCTAGCTTGGTGGCATGTTGCCTTTGGCCCTACTCCAGACCTGCCCAGAGCCATAGTTAAGGCCCTTCTCTACAAGGATGTGTCCTAGGTTTAGAGGTCGATCGATTAAATCGGAATGGCAGATTAATTAGGGGCCATTTCAAGTTGTCATAACAATCAGTAATCAGCATTATTGGACACCGATCATGGTCGATTACATTGCACTCCATGAGGAGACTGCGTGGCAGGCTGACTACCTGTTATGCGAGTGCAGCCAGGAGCCAAGGTAAGGTGCTAGCTAGCATTAAACGTATCTTATAAAAAACACTCAACATAATCACTAGTTAACTACACATGGTTGATGATATTACTAGTTTATCTAGCTTGTCCTGCGTTGCATATAATCGATGCGGTGCCTGTTAATTTATCATTGAATCATAGCCTATTGTGCCAAATGGTTTTTAACACGCGCATTCACGAAAAAAAGCACTGTCATTGCGCCAAAGTGTACCTAACCATGAACATCAATGCCATTCTTAAAATCAATACACAGGTATATGTTTTTAAACCTGCATATTTAATTCATATTGCCTGCTGACATGAATTTATTTTAACTAGGGAAATTGTGTCACTTCTCTTGAGTTCATTGCACGCAGAGTCAGGGTATATGCAACAGTTTGGGCTGCCTGGCTCATTGAGAACTAATATGACAGAATTTTACGGAATTATGACATAACATTGAAGGTTGTGCAGGAATATTTGGACTTAAGGATGCCTCCCATTAGATAAAATACTGAGCGGTTCCGTATTTCACTGAAAGAATAAACGTTTTGTTTTCGAAATCACAGTTTCTGGATTTGACCATATTAATGACCAACGGCTAGTATTTCTGTGTGTTTTATTATATTAGAATTAAGTCGGATTTGATATTTGATAGAGCAGTCTGAGCAGTGGTGGGCAGCAGCAGGCTCATAAGCATTCATTCAAACAGCACTTTCGTGCGTTTGCCAGCAGCTCTTCGCTGTGCTTCAAAGTATTGAGCAGTTTATCAACTCTCGAGACTGGCTGGTGTAACCAATGTGAAATGGCCAGCTAGTTAGCGGGGTGCGCCCGAATAGCGTTTCAAATCGGTGACGCAACTCGCTGAGACCTTGAAGTAGTCGTTTCTTCCAGAACTTCCACATTTTGTTACAGCCTGAATTTAAAATGGATTCAATTGAGATTGTGTCACTGATCTACACACAATGACCCATGATGTCAACATGGAACTTCGTTTTTAGAAATATTAACAGATTAATAAAAAAGGAAAAGCTGAAATGTCTTCAGTCAATAAGTATTCAACCCTTTAGTTATGGCCTAAATAAGTTCAGGAGTAAAAATGTGCTTAACAAGTCACATAATAGGTTGCATGGGCTCACTGTGAGCAATATAGTGTTTAACATGACTTAAATTACTTCCTCATATCTGTACCCCACGCATATTATATGCAAGGTCCCTCAGTTAAGCAGTGAATTTCAAAACACAGATTTGAGGTTTTGCAATGGTTCACAAAGAAGGGCACCTATTGGTAGATGGGTTAAAAACAAATTCAAAGTATACATTGAATATCCCTTTCACCATTGTGAAGTAATTAATTTCACTTTGAATGATGTATCAATACACCCAGTCACAACAGAAGACACAGGTGTCCTTCCTAACAGTTAACAGAGGAAGGAAACCACTCAGGGATTTCACCATGAGGCTAATGGTGACTTTAAAATGGTTACAGTTTGATGAGTGTGATAGGAGAAAACTGCAGATGGATCTACGACATAGTTAGGGCTGGGCGATATGGCCTAAACATCTAGATTTTTTTCAAATTGATGGGCAATTCACGATACATCTCAAAATGTTTTAACGTTCTTTAAAATAAGCTTTTTTGCTCAATGAAAAAAAGGTAAAAACCTTGCATGTACAACTATACCTAGGCTAAATATAAGCCTTCCACAACCATAAGACCCACTAATAAATTTGTTATTTTATCAAAATAGTTTAACCTGCTTTTTTGCAATAATCACTGATCTGGCTTTTGAGTCTATGAAAATGCCCTTTTAGTTAAACCAGAAACATGCATAAGGCACATTCACTAATAATAATATATAAAAAATATAATAATATATGCCATGTAGCAGACGCTTTTATCCAAAGCGACTTACAGTCATGTGTGCATACATTCTACGTATGGGGGGTCCCGGGAATCGAACCCACTACCCTGGCGTTACAAGCGCCATGCTCCACCAACTGAGCTACAGAAGCATTATAGAACATTAACACAGGTCTCAATCTCTGAAGCACAAGCCCACGTGCTAGTGAGTAGTTGTCTAAACATTAAATATAAAGTCTAGCGAACTTGGATCTATTTGCTTGCTAACAAAGTAAAAGTGGAATTTATAAACACACCCTCCTTCCCATCTCCAACTGTTTGAAACACAGCCTGTTCACTTTTAGATGTTGAAATCAAGTGGCCTAACTGGATAAGATGCTGCTTATTCTCAGAATGACAACGAGTTGCCAATTCTTTATAGAAATGTGTCGTATGCTCATTGCACATTATTAAAACAAACTAGACAGCTAGCACATAAGTCTGGCTAAAATGTTGCTAGCGGGTCCGTGGTACCGCAATGCCACACTTGACAAACTGAGCATTCATTTTCCACAATCAAGTTCATTGATACTCTCATTTTAGTAGGGTCTGTTCTACATATTGGGAGTTGAGACATGAAAAGGGCATCGTTAGAAAGGCAGAGTTCTCCTCTATTACAGTCAGATAAATGTCTCTAAGAGTTTGTGTCCATATGACCGAGTCGGTTGGACAAAAACTCAAATGCAAATTGCGAGTTTAAACCGCTTGTCAGAGAGGAAGAAGTTATCTTTTGTCGTTGTTGTGAGTGGCAGGGGAATGGGCTTGGTGTCTGTGTGTGAGTGGCAGGGGAATGGGCTTGGTGTCTGTGTGTGAGTGGCAGGGGAATGGGCTTGGTGTCTGTGTGTGAGTGGCAGGGGAATGGGCTTGGTGTCTGTGTGTGAGTGGCAGGGGAATGGGCTTGGTGTCTGTGTGTGAGTGGCAGGGGAATGGGCTTGGTGTCTGTGTGTGAGTGGCAGGGGAATGGGCTTGGTGTCTGTGTGTGAGTGGCAGGGGAATGGGCTTGGTGTCTGTGTGTGAGTGGCAGGGGAATGGGCTTGGTGTCTGTGTGTGTGTGGCAGGGGAATGGGCTTGGTGTCTGTGTGTGAGTGGCAGGGGAATGGACTTAGTGTCTGTGTGTGAGTGGCAGGGGAATGGACTTAGTGTCTGTGTGTGAGTGGCAGGGGAATGGGCTTGGTGTCTGTGTGTGAGTGGCAGGGGAATGGGCTTGGTGTCTGTGTGTGAGTGGCAGGGGAATGGGCTTGGTGTCTGTGTGTGAGTGGCAGGGGAATGGGCTTGGTGTCTGTGTGTGAGTGGCAGGGGAATGGGCTTGGTGTCTGTGTGTGGCAGGGGAATGGGCTTGGTGTCTGTGTGTGAGTGGCAGGGGAATGGACTTAGTGTCTGTGTGTGAGTGGCAGGGGAATGGGCTTGGTGTCTGTGTGTGAGTGGCAGGGGAATGGACTTAGTGTCTGTGTGTGAGTGGCAGGGGAATGGGCTTGGTGTCTGTGTGTGAGTGGGAAGGTACACAGTGCACACATCACAGAAGGAGTCCAAAAAGTATCGGAATGATCATAAATGCGAAAACTATATATAAAATGTTGATTCTTGCGATACAGGCATTTTGAACATTGTGTTAAAACACACATTAGAATTAAACTAATTTGATATATTACCCAGCCCTATTGGATGTTACTCCACAATACTAACCTAAAATGACAGAATGAAAAGAAGCAAGCCTGTACAGAACACAAATATTCTAAAACATGCATCCTGTTTGCATTAAGGCACTAAAGTAAAACTACAAAAATACTTGGCAAAGAAATTAACTTTATGTCCTGAATACAAAGCATTATGTTTGAGGCAAATCCAACATGTCACTGAGTACCACTCCTCATATTTTCAAGCATGGTGGTGGTTGCATCATGTTATGGGTATGCTTGTCATCGGCAAGGACTATGGATTTTAGGCTTAAAAGAAACGGAATAGAGCCAAGCACAGGCATAATCCTAGAGAAAAACCTGGTTCAGTCTGATTTCCAAAAGACACTGAAAGACAACCTAATATGCAATCCCAAAAATATACACTGGAGTTGCTTACCAAGATGACATTGAATGGTCTTGGGTGGCCGAGTTACAGTTGACTTAGATTTTCAAGAATATGGCAAGACTTGAAGATGGCTGTATAGCCATGATCAACAACTAACTTGAGAGGTTTAAGAATAAATATGCAAAAATTGTACAATCCAGGTGTGCAAAGCTCTTAAGAGATACACCCAGAAAGATTCTCAGCTGTAATCGCTGCCAAAGGTGATTCTAACATGTATTGACTCAGGAGTGTGAATACTTCTGTATTTCATTTTCAATACATTTGCAAACATTTCTAAAAACATATTTTCACTTTGTCATTATGAGCTATTGTGTGTAGATGGGTAAGATTTTTTATCTTATTTAATACATTTTGAATTCAGGCTGCAACAACAAAATGTGGAATAAGTCAAGAGGTATGAATACTTCATGAAGGCACTGTATATTTATACTTCATTAATATTAAAGTACTGATGCTGCATTTGTTCTGCTCAGGCAGAAGTCATCCTCACAACACAGTTTCTCAGCAGCCCCAATGCAGGTTTAAGAGCCAAACTCATCCATCTTCAAACCTCTCCCTATCCCTACAGCGAAGAATACCAAAGGCAGGTTTAGTAGCCAAACCCATTCCCCTCCTTTCTCGGTCATGTAGGCTCATCTGCATGTAGTTTACTGTATGACTGACAAAAACTTGCACTGCCATGAGGTTTTAGTATAGCCCTGAGAACTAGTTTTGCTGCAGTGCTCTCTTTCTGGTCTGAATTAATGCAGAGAACAAATTGGAGGGGGATACACGTGCGTGTACACACACATCTGAGAGCATAATTAAGTGACTGTAGATTTAGGATTAAGCACTGAGGGAGAGCCTCTCTGTGTGTTGCGTTGACAGATGGAGGACAGTAAGTTACTTAGGCAACGTGGCTGGGAGCTGACAAAATGAAGACAAAGCTACTGCAACTATCTGGGAGGAGATTAACAAACATTACAACATAATACAATCCAGAGAAATCCCCTTACTTCTTTCTCCTGTCCTAGCAGCACACCAACCCTACTGTAATGTACAAAGGATTCCCTATTGCACCCTATATAGTGCAATACTTTTAACATGCGCCCTATGGATCCTCGTCAAAAGTTGTGCACTAGGCTATATAGGGAATAGGGTGCCATTTGGGAGGTATCTGAGGAGTCTGCTTGGGGGTGAAAGTTTGGGATTGGACCAGGCTCCAGGCCAACTGATCATGGTCTAGAAATAGCTATATGAGCACATAGCCAGTCTCATCTAGGCTAAGACAAACAGCAGAGACCTTAATGACAATAGAACTCTCTAAGGTATTTCTTTGGCGAGAACAACTCTAGCATGGTTGATTCTGGAGGACTCGTTCACTCTACTACCATACCTGCCATCCAACAGTCTGTGTCCCAAATGGCACGCTCTTTCATTTTGACCAGTCTATGCTCACCTTTACTGTTTATCTGATCAGAAGGCTGACAACTCAACCGGTGAGGTAGACTATTAGCTAGACACACATGAAGTTTTGGCCATGGCCCACACTACCTCCAATAATGTAAAGAGATATAGAAGGAAGATCTTACTTCCTATTTTGGTAGTGTAAAACACCTTGTGTAAACTGGGATTGAGAAACATGGTGGTTTGAGGGAACAGAGCCTTCCAGACACAGCAGAGATGTGAAGCAATGGAGCTGCACAACACAAATTAACATTAGAACAACGTTGTGTCATGACGCAAAAATCACCCACAAATGAACTTTGACAAATCTTGCTACAAATTTGGGTAGCTATCTAAAGTCAAGTTCATACATTGTGAAATCGGCGACCACACAAGGTCACGTACACCGTGCACATGCTTTTGTCCCAAATAGCAACCCTATTCCCTACATAGGGCGCTGGTCAAAAGTACTGCACTATATAGGGAATAGGGTGCCATTTGAAATGGAGATAAATTATGACAGGCAGAGGGGCCAATACAACACTGGTCCTATGGAGTGTGTCCCCCAAATGGCACCCTATTCCCTATATAGTGCACTGCTATGTAGGGAAAAGGGCGCCATTTGGAATGTAACCTCAGAGCCCCATCAGACAGGACTCAATATATCAGAGGCTTCCTCTTCCACATGACATACAGCCAGGAGCTAGCCCCTCAAGTCCAAGTCCAAGTCCAACCCCCACCCCCCCTGAGCTCCCGGCCACAGGGCTAAGCATACCCTTCCTGGAAGGGGTCCCACTCAACACACAATGTTACATTCAGATTTATTAAGTGCAGTTGTGGGTCTCTGATCCAATCGAGAATGAAAAGATTATAAAAACAGGAGGCAGAGTAGATTCTACAAATATCTGTAATTACTTAGACTGGATGTTTGCTGGTTACTTCAATCGTTAGGGTCGAGCAGAGCCCCACAAAGCACTTAGTATAGTAGGACCCCGTTTCACATCAGGTTGGAATAGTTTGACCTATATTAGTGGTTTGAACTGGGGGTGGAGAGAGGCTTGGCAATGAGGAGTAGCTAGGTCTACCTCTGTCGCCCCATTTGATCTCAATCTACCTAAAGAAATAATCTGCTTAACCAGGCCACATGAAAAGCTTTTTAGATGAACAGGACTTGGAGAGCAGCACACACTGCCACTACGACCTTCAGGGGGACTAACCTGGAACGCTAAATCAATTCACTGTCAACCAGTGGAGAAAAACACAGCACTTCACAGCAGAGGCCTTTCTCAACACCACGATGTGAGAGCAAAGGAGGTGTAGACCAGAGGTCGACCGATTATGATTTTTCAATGCTATGATTTTTCAACGCCGATACCGATTATTGTAGGACCCCCCCCCCCAAAAAAAGGCCGATGCCGATTAATTGGCCGATTTTATTTATTTATTTGTAATAATGACAATTACAACGATACTGAATGAACACTTATTTTAACTTAATATATATAATGCATCAAAATCAATTTAGCCTCAAATAAAAAAAATGACACGTTCAATTTGGTTTAAATAATGCAAACACAAAGTGTTGGAGAAGAAAGTAAAAGTGCAATATGTGCCATGTAAGAAAGCTAACGTTTAAGTTCCTTGCTCAGAACATGAAAACATATGAAAGCTAGTGGTTCCTTTTAACATGAGACTTCAATATCCCCAGGAAAGAAGTTTTAGGTTGTAGTCATTATAGGAATTATAGGACAATTTCTCTCTATACCATTTGTATTTCATTAACCTTTGACTATTGGATGTTCTTATAGGCACTTTAGTATTGTCAGTGTAACAGTATAGCTTCCGTCCCTCTCCTCACCCCTACCTTGGCTCGAACCAGGAACACAACGACAACAGCCAAGCAGAGTTACCCATGCAGAGCAAGGGGAATAACTACTCCAAGTCTCAGAGCGAGTGACATTTGAGACGCTATTAGCGTGCACCCCGCTAACTAGCTAGCCATTTCACATTGGTTACACCAGCCTAATCTCAGGAGTTGATAGGCTTGAAGTCATAAACGGTGCAATGGCTTGAAGCACAACGAAGAGCTGCTGGCAAAACGCACAAAAGTGCTATTTGAATTAATGCTTACGGGGCTGCTGCTGCCTACGACCGCTCAGTCAGACTGCTCTATCAAATCATAGACTTGGTTATAACATAATAACACACAGAAATACGAGTCTGTGGTCATTAATATGGTCGAATCCGGAAACTATCATCTCGAGAACAAGACGTTTATTCTTTCAGTGAATTACGGAACTGTTCCGTATTTTATATAACGGGTGGCATCCATAAGTCTAAATATTTCTGTTACATTGCACAACCTTCAATTTTATGTCAAAATTACGTAAAATTCTGGTAAATTGTGTGGCCCAAACTGTTGCATATATACTGACTCTGCGCGCAATGAACACAAGAGAAGTGACAACTTCACCTGGTTAATATTGCCTGCTAACCTGGATTTCTTTTAGCTAAATATGCAGGTTTAAAAATATATACTTCTGTGTATTGATTTTGTATTGATGTTCATGGTTAGGTACACATTGGAGCAACGATACGCACCGCATCGATTATATGCAATGCAGGACACGCTAGATAAACTAGTAATATCATCAACCAAGTGTAGTTAACTAGTGATTATGATTGATTGACTTTTTTTTATAAGATAAGTTTAATGCTAGCTATCAACTTACCTCAGCTTCTACTGCATCCGCGTAACAGGCAGTCTCCTTGTGGAGTGCAATGTAATCAGGTGGTTAGAGCGTTGCACTAGTTAACTGTAAGGTTGCAAGATTGAATCCCCCGAGCTGACATGGTAAAAATCTGTCGTTCTGCCCCTGAACAAGGCAGTTAACCCACCGTTCCTGAGCAGTCATTGAAAATAAGAATGTGTTCTTAACGGACTTGCCTAGTTAAATAAAGATTAAATAAAAGTGTAAAAAAAGGGCCAAATCGGTGTCCAAAAATACAGATTTCAATTGTTATGAAACTTGAAATCGGCCCTTCCGATTAATCGGTTGACCTCTAGCGTAGACACAGAGACAGCCACAGAGAGGGTGACAGAGACAGAGACGTAAGTATCCTCTCCCCTCGTGTGGGTGGTGAGGAGATTAGGAGTGTTCCCTAGCGAGGACACGGGGAACTCCGTGTTAACGAGGAGGGAGGAGGGACGGGCATCTTTCTCACTGATTCCTTTCTCTAGTTGAGCCAGTGTGGGTCAGACCTTGTTTTAAATGCTATTTGAAATAATTTCACACTTTGTGCTCGACTGAACCTTCCTGGCCTAAAGAATAGACCCAAACGCAGCCCATTGAGTGGAACTCCAGGCAGGCTAGTGCAAATGCTCAAAGTATTTGAAAGATTTAAAATAGTATCTGTACCCAGGTTCTGGTGTGGGTGAAAGAGAGCTGGCCAGATGGCGTCACAGGACACCCAGCTCAGACGGCAGGCTAGGGCCAGTGTGTAAAAAGACACCATCCACAATCACAGAGTGGCTCATTCATCCATTAGACCCTCATCTGTGCAGGTCAGCGTAAGCACTACACAGGCACGCAAGCAAATACTTTGACCACAACCCGCCGTAACCCAAACGCCATTCACAAATTGGCCATTTTGCTCCTTGCGGCAGCTAAAGTTGTTAATGACGCAATTCAAGTAGGCCTACAGAGTTCTGCTTTGGCTTTAAAAAACTAGTTGTAAGCTCCCTGCACCTACCAGGATTCGAGTATTAAAATTGAAGTTGCAGTTTGGTATTTCACAATTATATAAAAAGTCTATG
This sequence comes from Oncorhynchus gorbuscha, assembly GCF_021184085.1. Classification (NCBI taxonomy): domain Eukaryota; kingdom Metazoa; phylum Chordata; class Actinopteri; order Salmoniformes; family Salmonidae; genus Oncorhynchus; species Oncorhynchus gorbuscha. The sequence goes on along the minus strand of NC_060180.1, from coordinate 59,350,618 downwards.
GTATTTCCGCTGGAAAGAACAGCAATTAAAGCAAATGAGCAAAAGAGAACAAATCTAAATCACAATAATGTTCATGAATTAAGTCAACGTTATCAGACATTTTCATTCCATTACGCCTACTCTGAAAGATAACACAGCCAACAGCTCATTGTAACAAATGCGCATCCAAAATGGCACCCTATTCCCTTCCTTATATAGTGCACTACTTTTAATATAGGGAAAAGGGTGCCATTTGGGACGGAATTAAATGGCATTCCGATCCCCTAAATGAAGCAGCCAATCCAAAAGCATATTGTGGAATAGCATGGAGACAGAAAACATCCTGCGGGCAAACATTTCTGCTTTTCAGGAAACACAGTCATGAGAAATTGATAGGGAATGTACAGTATTATACTCCAAGATGTGTATAGACACCGTGACTGTTAAAGCAACATTTCAGCACAGTGCCTTTCAGCAGGGAAAATCAGGTTTCCTCCTACCGCTATTCATTTAACCACGTCAAAACGAATATGCATTGAGTACCTTCCAAACGACAAGTCTGCAATCGCCTTACAAGTACAGAAAAATTAAAGTTCAAATGTAAACATTTTCGCAGACAGCAAACAAAAAGCAGAGTGGAGCAGAGAAAAAAATACAGCCAATTGGAATTTCTATTTAAGGTCATTCCATTAGAGAGAAATGGGAGGGAAACCGAAGACACACGTCAGAGTCTTCAGTTACACTGGCTGTCACACTGCCAACACTACCCCTTACTTAGACCGCTTGATGTTGGCGAATAAAAGAAGATTGAAGTCTAAGTGTAAGACAAACTATCCCAGAATTGCGAAAGGGGTTGCCAGAGCCCAGAATTCAGCAAACACTCATAAGCCTGAATGGCAGTTCAATAAATAGGAAAAAGTTCCCCCACACAAATGAATCCAGTGGAACGTCACAAATTGGGGATAAGAGGTAGAGAGCGTTAACCTAACTGAATGGAGAGGAAGTCCAAACAAGAGGAAAGCAGACGTGGGAGTGCTTTAGTGATAACCCAAACAAATCCTTTATTCTTTAGGCACTCTTCTGTCAAGGGGATTAGGCCATTTTGAATGGATAACAATTTGAGACCATATCACTTCTATATGGATTCGTTTGTCTGTCTGGAAGCCTGTTGGGCTAGGGGGACATGCCCTAGCATGAGATGATAGGAAACAACAGGCAGAACAGGGCTGTGTACCATAGGGCATCTGTGACCCGTTTCCTTTTACAGTGCAAGACTTTTGACATTTCTTTTTGAAAAGAGAAACGTCCGTTTTTCAGGACCCAGTCTTTCAAAGATATTTGGATTTTTATAAATTAACTTCATAGATCGTCATTGTAAAGAGTTTAAACACGGATTCCCATGCTTGTTCAATGAAGCATAAATTATTAATGAACATACACCTGTGGAACGGTCATTAAGACACTAACAGCTTACAGACGATAGGCAATTAAGGTCACAGTTATGAAAACTTAGGACCCTAAAGAGGCCTTTCTACTGACTCTGAAAATCACCAAAGAAGCCCAGGGTCCCTGCTCATCTGCGTGAACGTGCCTTAAGCATGCTGCAAGGAGGCATGAGGACTGCAGATGTGGCCAGGGCAATAAATTGCACGTGTAGCCACGTATAACACCTGCAGTCGCGGTTGTGACTCACCAGGGGTTACGGTCGGATTCGCGTTTATCGTCGAAGGAATGAGCATTACACCGAGGCCTGTTCTCTGGAGTGGATCGATTTGGAGATGGAGGGTCCGTCATGGTCTGGGGCGGTGTGTCACAGCAGGCAATCTCAACGCTGTGCCTTACAGAGTAGACATCCTCTTCCCTGCAGGCTCATCCTGACATGATCCTCCAGCATGACAATGCCACCAGCCATACTGCTTGTTCTTTGCGCGATTTCCTGCAGTGTTCTGCCATGGCCAACAAAAGAGCCTGGATTTCAATCCTATTGAGCACGTCTGGGACCTGTTGGATCTGAGGGTGAGGGCTAGGGCCATTCCCCCCAGAAATTTCCGGGAACTTGCAGGTGCCTTGGTGGAAGAGTGGGGCAACATCTCGCAGCAAGAACTAGTAAATCTGGTGCAGTCCATGAGGGGACTGCAGTAAATGCGGCTGGTGGCCTCACCAGATATTGACTGTTACTTTTGATTTTGACACCCCCTTCCCCCCCCGTTAAGTGACACATTATTCCATTTCTGTTAGTCACATGTCTGTGAAACCTGTTCAGTTTATGCCCCAGTTGAATATTATGTTCATACAAATATTTACACATGTTAAGGTTGATTAAAATAAACGCAGTTGACAGTGAGAGGACGTTTCTTTATTTTGCGGAGTTTATATTTATTTAAAATGTATTTTAAGGGAATAGGGTGCCATTTGGGACACAGGCAGGGAGTCCATTTGCCAGGGCCTCAATCCTCACACACATCATGAATTCACAGTGTGAGAATGAGACATGAGCTCCACTAAATGCAACAAAAGTCAAACAATTATACTTGTTTCACAATGTAATTGTGTACCACTAGTGGTAAATATGAAAATAAAACATTCCAACTGAAAACACCCCTACCTCTCTGTCATGGTTTAAACCAGTGACAGGTGGGCAGGTTCTTTCAGTCACATTCATCTCGTTCATCTCTGCCTGTCTGCCTGTCTGAGTGGACGAGCGTGCACAGCCTTTTTAAGTGATTTCTTTGACAATCAGATTGTGTTCATGCCACATTAAAAAGCCAATACATCTTTACGGTAAACAAATAATAATTGCAGGTGCTTGCACAAACAGGAAGTCAGAGGGGAAAAAAGAGATACATCCACCCTGTATGTAGGGCTGGTCAATATGGGGGAAAATATATATTGTTAAAAACCTAGATTTTTTTTCAAACCATTTCACGATCTAAAACAATGTTACGTTAATACACTGCATTTCAATCAGTCAGGAATAATCAAATGAATTCAGGGCTTGTACAAGTGTAACTAAATAAAATCCTTCCACGACCATAAGACCCACTCATAATTTAGTTATTATATCAACAATAGTTACCTACTTTTTCTGTAATAATCACCGATCTGATCTGGCTTTTAAGTCCACCTATGAAATGCCCTTTCTGTTACAAATTCAACCAGAACCACGCACATCCACCAATGACCAACTTCTTGTAGCAGGAAAATTAACACAGGTCTCTAACAATCTCTCAAGCACAAGCCCATGTGCTAGTGAGTAGCCAGCTGAACTTGATATTTTATAGACAAATTGGATATAGTTGCTTGCTAACAGGGTAGAACAGTTTAACTGTTATGACTATACCCTCCTGTCCATCTCTAATTGTTTGAACAGCTAAATGTAAAAATGTAGATTTCCGCCTAAATAGACATGCCCAAAAGTAACTGCTATTCGTGTGTAATTACATTATTCTGACATGCAAAAACGTGGTATATTTGGAAAGAGCGACACCTTTTGACTTACCAAAGGAAGATTTTAGTTAATTGGTGTATTAAGGAAATGATTAGAAGATAGGAGTTCCATATTTCAGAATAAACAAGATCAAGCACACACAAAATAAGTTTATTTTATTTTTGAAAGTCATCTTTCATTGACAAGCTATTAGTGAATTATTGATGGCTCGACCTGGAAACAAAGGATGGCTTCCACAACATGAACAATATCAGAAATAAGGGGATTGATAGACCTAACAACTAGAAATGGGCAGATGTTTTAGTAAGTGTTGCCAGGTGTGTTCACAAGACGTGTCCAAGTGTCCCTAAACATCTCAAGGGGCTTATGTCTGGAAATTAGATCATTCCATGGGAATTACATATTTGCATCCCCTAAATGCTATTTGTTAAGTATAAAAACACGATTTCTACCATAATCAACTAGAGGTCGACATATTCATCTGAATGGCAGATTAATTAGGGCTGATTTTAAGTTTTCAAAACAAATCGGTAATCGCCATTTTTGGACACGGATTACATTGCACTCCACTAAGAGTATCTAGCTTGTCCTGCGTTGCAAATAATCGATGCGGTGCATGTTAATTTATCATTGAATCATAGCCTACGTCGCGCCTTAAAGGGTGATTTAACAAGCGCAATCGCGGAAAAGGTACTATCATTGCACCAATGTGTACCTAACCATAAACATCAACACCTTTCTTAAAATCAATACACAAGTATATATTTTTAAACCTGCCTATTTAGTTAATAATGCCTGCTAACATGAAATTCTTTTAACTAGGGAAATTGTCACTTCTCTTGCGTTTTGTGCAACAGACTTCAAGCCTATCAACTCCCGAGATAAGTCTGGCAATACTAAAGTACCTATTAGAAAATCCAATAGTCAAAAGGTATATGAAATAAAAATGGTAGAGAAAGAAATAGTCCTATAATAGCTACAACCTAAAGCTTTCATATGTTCTCATGTTCTGAGCAAGGAACTTCAAATATTAGAAAATAAATACATTTTTTTTAAACAGTACACCCCTTAGAAGTCCTCGTCACAATATTTAGCTGCCTGTGCCATGTCCCATAGCACTCTTTCTGATGTAAAGCAGAGGCAAACAGAACAAGTGGTGCATATGCTCTCTCTAATTCTCTCTTTCTTTCTTTCTCTCTCTCGGAGGACCTGAGCCCTAGGACCGTGCCCCAGGACTACCTGACATGATGGCTCCTTGCTGTCCCCAGTCCACCCGACTGTGCTGCTGCTCCAGTTTCAACTGTTCTGCCTTATTATTATTTGACCATGCTGGTCATTTATGAACATTTGAACATCTTGGTCATGTTCTGTTATAATCTCTACCCGGCACAGCCAGAAGAGGACTGGCCACCCCACATAGCCCGGTTCCTCTCTAGGTTTCTTCCTAGGTTTTGGCCTTTCTAGGGAGTTTTTCCTAGCCACCGTGCTTTTACACCTGCATTGTTTGCTGTTTGGGGTTTTAGGCTGGGTTTCTGTACAGCACTTTGAGATATCAGCTGATGTACGAAGGGCTATATAAATAAATTTGATTTGATTTGATTTGACACAGAACACAACGACGCCTCCATGCTGTGCTCTTTTGGCCCTGAGGCACAGTCATGCCTGCAGTAATGAACTGTGGCATATGAACACCACTGGGGTCAGACGTAGAGGGGTCAGAGGTAGAGGGGTCAGAGGTAGAGCAGGCAGCTTGACACCGGGGGATCCCCGTCAGAGTTGCTATCACCGTGAAAGAAAACATGTAAAAATATTTGTATTGTATGAGCCTTTTATCATCACATAAAATAAACAGATATGTATTGTATAGAGCAGAGGGAACAGTCACTAAGGTGAAGTGCTGTTCCATTCAACTCCGGCCATTGTTGTTTAGTTTATTTTATTTTTACAGGGACAGTGCACATTAATCAACGTTTCAGTAAAAGTGCCGGTTTTAGCCAGCCGGCTAATTTTCAACCGCAGTCCCTGGGCAGGTTATTTTAAAAAATTACAATATAGACAATAGCACCATAGACATAGCAACATAGGACAAGCAAGACATAGCATTCAGACAGAGCAACATAGAACAAAAAGCAGCAAGACAATATATATATATATATATATATATATATATATATATATATATATATATATATATATATATATATATATATATATATATATATATATATATATATATACACACATATATATATATATATATACACACATATATACACATACACACACACACACACACACACACAAACCACACATTTCATTGACAAGAAGAAAAAAAAATTGTATTTTTATTTTTTATATATATATATATATTTAAATTTCATAAACCGGCATTAGCACTTACCCGTCCAGAAGTACGTCCTGTCCTCGCAGAAACAGCTCCTCAGTTCGCTTGAATCATAACATTCAAAGATTCCTCAAACAGAAAATAATCTGTCTCACTTTCACTTTCACTTTAGACTGACTTCGCTTTTCCTGATTTATTCGCCATGATATCTTCAATGAAATCGTTGAAACTACAACTTTCCGAAATACTGCTGCACGTAAAAAGCCTTTACAGCAACTCCTCTGATCATCAAGGCGAGATAGGAGTTCCCTGCGCGTGCGATTACAAACAAGGAATTGTGGTCCAACCCAAAAACCATTACATACTGGGGTTTACCTCAGCTCATTGGCTATCTATCCAGCTAGATTTCAAGAAGATCAGTGGTCATTGGGCAGAAATATAGTCAATCAATGAAGCTTTGCTAAAATTATTGGTGTGTAAGGTAGTCATTGATCCTTGTCTTCAAATCAGCTCACTTCGGTCAATACTCCCTGCAAAAAAAACAATGACGTTTGGCTGTGTTGCAAACATCCAGAGGAATGCGCTGAAACCCACCATGACTAGATAAACGATTTTTACAGGGGGGAATCACGTCGAATGCTCCGTAAAAAATTGATAGAGGTGGAATTCACAAACGGTTTACAAGATGTTTCGATTTAGGCTATAAAAATGGATTATCAAAGAAAACGGCACTTTTTTGCATTTTCAAGAATGTTTAATGTTACGACGTTGTATTTTTAGTTGTCACTCTGAAATCTCCCCTGATGTTGATCCCTGTACGGGGATCGCAGCCATAACAGGATAGAATCCAGGATGAAACCTGAAGAGGCCCAGAATGAAACTGCGAACCCCTCCAAAGCGGATCTCAGGTCTGCCAAAGCTTTGAGTTGATGCCTCTTGAGCCTCACTTTGCTTGCTGAAGGTCTATAAATGTAATCCAGTTCATTGATCTAGCAGCTAGCTCTGTGTGTGTGTGTGTGTGTGTGTGTGTGTGTGTGTGTGTGTGTGTGTGTGTGTGTGTGTGTGTGTGTGTGTGTGTGTGTGTGTGTGTGTGTGTGTGTGTGTGTGTGTGTGTGTGTGTGTGTGTGTGTGTGTGTGTGTGTGTGTGTGTGTGTGTGTGTGTGTGTGTGTGTGTGTGTGTGTGTGTGTGCCATACTTGCTCGCTCTCCTCTCAGCTCTGTTTGTACTTACTTCCTGACGTTCTTCCCAATCACTTCCATTGCTTTGTATTCTGTACTTTCAAGTCAGTCTTTCAGGTATTTTTCTTTGGTGCATCTAGTTTGTTTAATGTGCTACTATGTTGCTGCAAACTGTATCAATAACCAATGAGACTGGTGATATGATACACTCTATCTAATGTAGCAAGAAGATGGGGTGATTCTCAAGTTGCAGTGTGTGGCCTCATTCAGAACCTCGGGGCTACTCCCCCCTCCCCCCCCAATAGTAACATAACCCATGTCCCAGGAGAGCACGACATCAGCAGGTAGCAGACCGCAGGTGTACTGTGTGTAGAATAACAGCAGGTTAATGGGCTGTGGAAGCACCACTGTGCCCTGAAGAGGGTGGAGACATGTCGGGCCTACCAGGTCGTAGTCGGTCTGTCCTTCCCCCAAATGGCACACTGAGCCCTGTTTTTAAAAGTTGTGGTCAAAATAGGGATAGGGTGACATTTGGGACTGTGTGGCACTTTTTTTTTTTTTTTTTTGCTTGATTTCCTGTATTTTTCAAAAACAATCTAACATGATAAGAATTATTTTTTTTAAATGTGATTAAATGCTTTAATCTTGAATAACTCAGTCCTGGGGTGAAGACGGGCGTGTATCTGAAGATCTAGCTTGGCTTTTCTATTCTGTTTATTGTAAGCTCTGTAAAATTGTGTGCAGAATAGATTGGCCTAAAAGACACTGAATTCCTTTTTGTGCGCCTTAATTAAAAAAAAAATAATAATAATGTTTAGTCTTCTCTGCACTCTAGTCTATAGAGTACACACACACATTTGCAAGGGCCATCTTCATTTCCAGTGGATCAGGACTTTGTCTGCTCCTCTCTCTACTTTTACACTGAGCAGACTGTGAGCTCTGCTCACCTGTTACTCGTCAGAGGTCCTGTCCTGTGTGCACCGTCCCACTCACTCACACACTAAGCCCATTCCCCCGCCACTCACAGACGCAATACAACTACTTCCTCTCTGACAATAAGCAGATTAAACTCGCTATTTGCATTTCATGTTTAGTCCAACAGAATCGGTCATATGGACACCAACTCTCTTAAACATTATTTGACTGTAATAGAGGAGAAATTAACCTTTCTAACGATACCCTTTTTATGTATCAACTCAAAATGTAGAACAGAGCAGACCCTACTAAACCGAGACTAGCAATGAACATGATTGTGCAACATTAATGTGCTGTTTCTGTTGCCAGTGTCAGTGTGGGTACTGCTAGCAGCATTTTAGCCACAGACTGTTACGCGCTAGTTGTCTAGTCTGTGTTTTTATAAATGTGCATAAAAAGACATTTATATAAGCAATTGGCAACTCGTTCTCATTCTAAGAAATACACGTCTTATCCAGGTAGGTTACCTGATTTCAATATTTTAACAAAGTGAGCTGGGAACCCTATTTGATTTATTTTATTCAAATCCGTCTGGTATGAGAATGGTAGTCTGTGGAAAGCTGAGTATATTGGCTATTGATCGGTGCCTTCAAATCTTTGGTATTCTTACCGTATATGGGCATACACATTTTTAACCCTCTATTTCATAAGGCTGTCACTTCATAACATCTGATCAGAGGCTGTGTCCCAAATGGCACCCTATTCCCTAACTCAATGGGTTCTGGTCAAAAGTGTGCAATATTATGGAATAGGGTCCCATTTTCTACACAGAATAGTTCAAATCAGTAAATTTGATCAGAGATCCTACACCAAGACAATCATTTCTTATGAGCCAGCAAAGTCTATTGGGTGATGGCTTCAGTTAATCGTCATTACCAACAAGAAGGTCCTACCAAGGATGATTTAGCCATTTGATTTTGAATTAAGACCCCTTGAAGTATCAACAAAAAATGTTAAAACAATTAATTGATTAACATTTTTTTATTTGGCCTTACTGCTACTAGCCCATACAAGTGCATTGAATAACAGATTCACTACATGGAACAGTCCCCCCCAAAAAACAAGTTTGTTCTAAGTGTCTGTCCTATATCTGAGCGATTAGAAAGATCAATGAAAAAAATACGTTCAAAAGATTGGGGTCACTTAGAAATGTACTTGCTTTTGAAAGAAAATTGATCAGAAATACAGTGTAGACATTGTTAATGTTGTAAAGAAAAGGCCATCTCTCAGACTGGCCAATAAAAATAAAATATTAAGATAGGCAAAACAACACATACACTGGACAGAGGAACTCTGCCTAGAAGGCCAGCATCCCGGAGTCGCCTCTTCACTGTTGACGTTGAGACTGGTGTTTTGCGGGTACAATTTAATGAAGCTGCCAGTTGAGGACTTCTGAGGCGTCTGTTTCTCAAACTAGTCACTAATGTACTTGTCCTCTTGCTCAGTTGGGCACAGAGGCCTCCCACTCCTCTTTCTATTCTGGTTAGAGACAGTTCGCGCTGTTCTCTGAAAGAAGTAGTACACAGCGTTGTATGAGATCTTCCATTTCTTGGCAATTTCTCAGAAAAAGAAGACTGACGAGTTCCAGAAGAAAGTTATTTGTTTCTGGCCATTCTGAGCACGCAATCGAACCCACAAATGCTGATGCTCCAGATGCTCAACTAGTCTAAAGAAGACCAGTTTTATTGCTTCTTTAATCAGAACAACCGTTTTCAGCTGTGCTAACATAATTCCAAAATTGTTTTCTATTGATCAGTTAGCCTTTTAAAATGATAAACTTGGATTAGCTAACAACGTGGATTGGAACACAGGAGTGATGGATGCTTAGAATGGGCCTCTTAACGCCTATGTAGATATTCCATTAAAAATCAGCCGTTTCCAGCTACAATAGTCATTTACAACATTAACTATGTCTACACTATTTCTGATCAATTTTATGTTATTTTAAAAATTGACAAAAAGTGCTTTTCTTTCAAAAACAAGGGGAATATCTAAGTGACCCCAAACGTTTGAACGGTGGTGTATACTTCCATTATTTATTTATTTACTGCTAACAGGGGGGGGGGGGGTCGTAGAGCAAAACAGAGAACACCGTTGTGTTTGTGAGTCTCATCTTTTCACAATGCCGGGGAAACTAAACCAAATCATGAATTTCTGTCAAACCTTGTCCATAGACTGCTTACAGGGCAAGGAAATCAGTCGTTTTGTCATTTGGGTAACTATCCCTTTGTGGAAATGCTGCTTCCTTCTGCTCTTCAGGGAGGTGGCTGAGGTGATGACAGAGTTGTCTGAATTAGACTCCATTCCCTGCAGTGTACTACTTTTGACCAGGGCTCATAGGTCTCTATTCAGAAGCAGTGCACTGCATAGGGAATAGGGTGCCATTTGGGGGACACAGACCAGAGAATAACAGCGTTGAGCCCCGGAGCACAGCTGGTGTCATTTAACTTGTGTTGAGCTGATTATGCAGAGGCTTGGGTTTTGTCCCAAAGGGCACTCAATTCCTTTTATAGTGCACTACTTTTGATCAGGGATTATAGGGCTATGGTCAAAAGTAGTGCACTATATAGGGACAGTAGTGGCATTTGGGACACATCCTTGGTGGGTGCCCTCCTCTCTCCCCCACCTCCCTCCAGTGAAGAGAGTGCAGAGCCTCCCAAAGGTGCTCCAGGCGTGTATCTGATGAGCTCACTCGGTTTAATCTATTCCCCTCAAACAAAGTAAAGTCAAAACAACAGGACTGGAACAGGGGAATACATGGTGCCACTCCCCAAAATAGGAAAATGCTAAAATCAGTTCTTCAGTTGCAGCTGAGCAGACAGTTACGTACACAGCCCATTTCCATGTGTGCAGACTCATAAGAGCAACCGATCATTCTGTTAAGAGAAGCCTAAACTAGGAATATTTTTGCTGCGGTGACAGGCAAAGCTAAACATGTTAGCGGTTGACAAGGTTCTCCCAAGGATCAAAGTTAAGATCTTACCACTGAGGAAGAGAGTGCACCGCAAAGGGCATTGTATTCCCTACATAGCACACAATTTTTTGACAGAAATTTAAGGCCCTGGTCAATAGCAGTGCACTATATAGGGAATAGGGTGCCATTTAGGACACTGATATATAATGTAGTGAGAAACGCCGGCGTCTGTAACAGATCTAAGATCGTGTTGAGACTGGATCCTAAGGACGCTGGCCGTGATTTCCCTTAATGAGTGCCTGGGCCCAGGGCCAGGAGGGGAACGGCACCTCAGTACCTCCAGGCTCTGATCAGGCCCTACACCCAAACAAGGGCACTGCGTTCATCCACCTCTGGCCTGCTCGCCTCCCTACCACTGAGGAAGTACAGCTCCCGCTCAGCCCAGTCAAAACTGTTCGCTGCCCTGGCCCCCCAATGGTGGAACAAACTCCCTCACGACGCCAGGACAGCGGAGTCAATCACCACCTTCCGGAGACACCTGAAACCCCACCTCTTTAAGGAATACCTAGGATAGGTTAAGTAATCCCTCTCACCCCACCCCCCCTAAGTTTTAGATGCACTATTGTTAAGTGACTGTCCCACTGGATGTCATAAGGTGAATGCACCAATTTGTAAGTCGCTCTGGATAAGAGCGTCTGCCAAATGACTTAAATGTAAATGTAATGTTAGTATGGAGAGTCAACTGGGGAGGTGTCCCAAATGGCACGCTATTCCCAATATAGTACACTATATTCCCCCCGGACAAGCTCCTTCCACTCAGACCGAATCAAACTACAATATTTCACCATTGGAAAGGTCATTGGGAAGTGGAGAGATGTCACAATTCATTTAATTGAATGCTGAGGAGTTGCTGCAGACAGTCCATATCCCAACACCTTACAGCTTCCTCCTCCTTCACACTGCTGGATGTGAGGTTGTACATGTCAGGTCAGAATGAACGTGTACATCTAAATGGCCCCCTATATAGTGCATTACTTTTAACCAGGGTCCATATGGCTTTGGTCAAAGCTAGTGCACTATATAGGGAATAGCAGATTATAACCAGAGGATGCAGTTACATTGTTCAGATCACCCACAATCTACAGCAGATTATTACCAGAGGATGCAGTCGCATTGTCCATATCACCCACAATCTACAGCAGATTATTACCAGAGGATGCAGTCGCATTGTCCATATCACCCACAATCTATTATTACCAGAGGATGCAGTCAGTCCAGAGATTATTACCAGAGGATGCAGTCGCATTGTCCATGTCACCCACAATATACAGCAGATTATTACCAGAGGATGCAGTCGCATTGTCCATATCACCCACAACCTACAGCAGATTATAACCAGAGGATGCAGTCGCATTGTCCATATCACCCACAACCTACAGCAGATTATAACCAGAGGATGCAGTCACATTGTCCATATCACCCACAATCTACAGCAGATTATTACCAGAGGATGCAGTCGCATTGTCCATATCACCCACAATCTACAGCAGATTATTACCAGAGGCTGCAGTCGCATTGTCCATATCACCCACAATCTACAGCAGATTATTACCAGAGGATGCAGTCACATTGTCCATATCACCCACAGAGGATGCAGTTACATTGTCCATATCACCCACAATCTACAGCAGATTATTACCAGAGGATGCAGTCACATTGTCCATATCACCCACAGAGGATGCAGTTACATTGTCCATATGACCCACAATCTACAGCAGATTATAACCAGAGGATGCAGTCACATTGTGGGTGATATGGACAATCTAGAACTACCAATTGTACATTATGGTCAAGTGAATATTAACTGACATGTTTATGACAACTGAGACGGGCCTTAAAATAACAACCAATAACAGAGGGGATGACTTGCCAAAACAATAACTCTATATTAGCAGTGGTAACATCCCTGTGCCAGAGTACTGGAGGCTTGCCCTCCCTGTAGAAGTTGTTTTTCTTCTCAAGACTATGAATATTAGCAGTGGTAACATCCCTGTGCCAGAGTAGTGGAGGCTTGCCCCCCATGTAGAAGTTGTTTTTCTTCTCAAGACTATGAATATTAGCAGTGGTAACATCCCTGTGCCAGAGTACTGGAGGCTTGCCCTCCAGAGAAGTAAGACTATGAATATTAGCAGTGGTAACATCCCTGTGCCAGAGTACTGGAGGCTTGCCCTCCATGTAGAAGTTGTTTTTCTTCTCAAGACTATGAATATTAGCAGTGGTAACATCCCTGTGCCAGAGTACTGGAGGCTTGCCCTCCATGTAGAAGTTGTTTTTCTTCTCAAGACTTTGAATATTAGCACTAAGGTGTGGACCCAGGTGCCGGTATCATTCAGGAGAGTGACTGTAGAGCATGTAGAGACAGATGCACACACAGACCGGTTTGGACAGGCAGACGTACAGTCACTGACAGACAGCTGGGTCCAGCCGTGCTTCAGATTCTGCTGTGTGCTGCTGCTTACTCCTCAGTCCTGGCAGAGTTTCCTTTAAAAGCTCAGGCTGCGAATATCAGTAGGGTTGCTGTTCTAGGATCAGGTCCCCCCTGTATGTAATCTTGTCCAGTATGATCACAAAGGCCAAACTGCTCATAAATTAGCACTCCTAATCTGAGACGTTATTTACAGGCCAATGTACTTACTTTGACAGCTGCTCTAATCTACACTCTGCTTCCTTTCAGGCCCACAAAAAGTACAAGTACATTTGCCCTCACTCAGTGTAAACTTAAACGAATAAAACCAGATAAAGTATGCAAAACCGATAATGGAGATTCATATTTTTTTTATACGATCCTATTTGAGAACTAACCAAATCCAAACTATGAAGTAGACAGACAGGTAGTAGGGCTGGGTATTTCCAGGTACCTCACCAAACAATATCACAATTCAGCCTTACTTAGGTGTTGTGTACTAAGCGGTGTCAGAAGGCCCCCAAAAAATTGTCAAAGACTCAGACTGCCAAGTCTAGGACCAAAAGGCCCCTTAACAGCTTCTACCCCCAAGCCATAAGACTGAACAATTAATTTGTTTTGTACACTGCTGCTACTGGCTGTTTATTACTATCTATGCATAGTCACTTTACGCCTACCTACATGTACAAACTACCCTGACTACCCTGCACATCGAAATGGTACCGGTACCCCCTACATATAGCCCTCGTTATTGTTATTTTATAGTTTATTGAGTAAATATTTTCTTAACTATTTCTTGAACTGCATTGTTGGTTAAGGGCTTGTAAGTAAGCATTTCACGGTAAGGTCGACACCGGTTGTATTCGGTGCATGTGACAAAATTTGATTTATTGCGATTGTCACGATTCTATGTATTGTGATTCAAAACTGATTTTATTAAGACTCCATTGCTCACATATATTTGCTGCAGAAGGACAAGAGAAAACAAGTTGTTTTGATCAGTCATGGAAATAGAAGTGCTGTAAACAAATTGTCTCCCGGTTTAAAAATATTGAGAACAAGATATGAAGGAAAAATAATATTGCAATATTGTATAAAAAAACTTTAAAAACGATACAATGTACCATTAAAAAAATATATACACAACCCCCCCCCCCCCAAAAAAAAAAAAAAAATCAGGGAGAATCTAAAATAGCCCAAATGTCATTGAATGGGCCTCCCATTGATTTTGTTACAGTGTTTGAGTCTCTCAGATAGCATAAAAAATGGCACGCAATGCAGCCAAGAGGATAGTCTCAAAAATGAGGTCAGGGACCACATCACCAGAGTACATGAAAGAAAACCTATTGCACATCTCTAAACCTATACCCAGTAGTTTAAAAGGGAAACATCAAGAGTCATCCTATGCCGTTAAGACAGTCCTTCAAAGATGCTTGTTTTGTCAAACTGAAATTAGGCAAACTATTAGAATTTTAGCAAGCTAGTGTAAAGAATCACAGTACCATCGAAACTGCTGTGAAATATATTTTCCATAACCAAAAACATTGTATTTTTAGCTGTTTGAAGCTGGTGTACAAAACTGAAAGTAAAAGAGAAAAACTAAACTTAATGGGAAGCATAGTAATAGCACACACAGGACAAATCTACCCCCTCAGACTTTTTTTTTTCAATGAGAATGACAGATCTATAAACACACGTCTGTGAATTTGGTCAGGTCATCCAAAAATATACATATTGTAGTTTTAAATATCTGTCTTAATCCAGAGACAAGGAACCAATGATCTGCGTACATTTTGAAAACACAAAGCCACCGGAGAGGCATTCCACACCAGTTTTAGAAAAGTGAAATTCTCAGCCACACCTAATTAGAACAAAACCTAAGTCTGAATCCCAAATGGCACCCTATTCCTTATGTGGGGAATAGGGTGCTATTTGGGATGTAGCCAAAGTGACCACTATGGAGAGTAATGGTTCTCGTACTCGCATTAAGTGGAGGGAGCCTAAAGCTACATGGAGCTGCAATTAACATTGACGGATAAATTAATCTGCTTATTTCAGTGCAAATCAAATATTTCAGCATAAGTCATAAAAATGAGACTTTGTTGATCTCTAAAGAACACAGACCTTCAGAACATCTTCATGTGGAGATGAGTTATAGAGAACACTTGTTTACTATGAACACTTGCAGTGTGTTCTTTCAGCTTGAGAGGGCTGGGATAGGAGAAGAAGAGAGGGGGAGATGGAGTAGTGCAGGAAGAAGAGGAGGGGGAGATGGAGTAGTGCAGGAAGAAGAGGAGGGGGAGATGGAGTAGTGCAGGAAGAAGAGGAGGGGGAGATGGAGTAGTGCAGGAAGAAGAGGAGGGGGAGATGGAGTAGTGCAGGAAGAAGAGGAGGGGGAGATGGAGTAGTGCAGGAAGAAGAGGAGGGGAGATGGAGTAGTGCAGGAAGAAGAGGGGGGAGATGGAGTAGTGCATGAAGAAGAGGAGGGGGAGATGGAGTAGTGCATGAAGAAGGGAGATGGAGTAGGGGAAGAGGGAGATGGAGTAGTGTAGGAAGAAGAGATGGAGGGGTAGGAGATGGAGTAGATGTAGTGTAGGAAGAAGAGGGGAGATGGAGTAGTGTAGGAAGAAGAGAGGGGAGATGGAGTAGTGTAGGAAGAAGAGAGGGGGAGATGGAGTAGTGTAGGAAGAAGAGGGGGAGATGGAGTAGTGTAGGAAGAAGGGAGATGGAGTAGTGTAGGAAGAAGGGAGATGGAGTAGTGTAGGAAGAAGGGAGATGGAGTAGTGTAGGAAGAAGAGAGGGGGAGATGGAGTAGTGTAGGAAGAAGAGGGAGATGGAGTAGTGTAGGAAGAAGAGAGGGGAGATGGAGTAGTGTAGGAAGAAGGGGGGAGATGGAGTAGGAAAGAAGGGGGGAGATGGAGTAGTGCAGGAAGAAGAGGGGGGAGATGGAGTAGGAAGAAGGAGATGGAGTGTAGGAAGAAGAGAGGGGAGATGGAGGAAGAAGAGGAGGGGAGATGGAGTAGTGTAGGAAGAAGAGGAGATGGAGTAGTGTAGGAAGAAGAGGGGGGAGATGGAGTAGTGTAGGAAGAAGAGGAGGGGAGATGGAGTAGTGTAGGAAGAAGAGGGGGAGATGGAGTAGTGTAGGAAGAAGAGGGGGGAGATGGAGTAGTGTAGGAAGAAGAGAGAGGGGAGATGGAGTAGTGTAGGAAGAAGAGGGGGGAGATGGAGTAGTGTAGGAAGAAGAGGGGGGAGATGGAGTAGTGTAGGAAGAAGAGGAGGGGAGATGGAGTAGTGTAGGAAGAAGAGGAGGGAGATGGAGTAGTGTAGGAAGAAGAGGGGGAGATGGAGTAGTGTAGGAAGAAGAGGGGGAGATGGAGTAGTGTAGGAAGAAGAGGAGGGGGAGATGGAGTAGTGCAGGAAGAAGAGGAGGGGGAGATGGAGTAGTGCAGGAAGAAGAGGAGGGGAGATGGAGGAAGAAGAGAGGGGGAGATGGAGTAGTGCAGGAAGAAGAGGAGGGGGAGATGGAGTAGTGCAGGAAGAAGAGGAGGGGGAGATGGAGAAGAGGAGGGGAGATGGAGTGCAGGAAGAAGAGGAGGGGGAGATGGAGTAGTGCAGGAAGAAGAGATGGGAGATGGAGTGGAGTGTGCAGGAAGAAGAGGGGGGGAGATGATGGAGGAAGAAGAGAGGGGGAGATGGAGTAGTGCAGGAAGAAGAGAGGGGGAGATGGAGTAGTGTAGGAAGAAGAGAGGGGGAGATGGAGAATGATGATTAACATTCATGAGTGATACTGCCCCCAGTCAGCAGAGGATGTTAGCTACACAGACCCGTCCTCTTTATGTCTCCCACACTGTCAGGTCCATTAGCAAACTGTAGTTGGGTTTGAAAATAACCCAAGGTAGAAGGATATTTTTCTCATGACCAAAAAAGACATAGGCCTACTGTTGCCAAAGTTTCATTTGGTGATGTCACCTACAATTTCACCTTGAAATGTATCATAAAAACCATATGGAAAACTGGCCTGGAACTAAAAAGAGGCTGCTCATATCTGAGGCCAAACCTTTATATAATCATACGCATACATGGAAATCAAGGGCACAACTAGAGATGTCGACAATGTACTAGGCTATACTATGGCCATGTCAAATTTGACAAAGTGGCAGTTTTTTTCTGGAGTTTGCGTAATCCTCACCAAAAATAAAAATAGCGGGAGCAGAAAAACAACACTGGGCCTGTATGTGGGGTGTATTTAATAAAAATAGCGGGAGCAGAAAAACAACACTGGGCCTGTATGTGGGGTGTATTTAATAAAAATATCGGGAGCAGAAAAACAACACTGGGCCTGTATGTGGGGTGTATTTAATAAAAATAGCGGGAGCAGAAAAACAACACTGGGCCTGTATGTGGGGTGTATTTAATGAAAATAGCGGGAGCAGAAAAATAACACTGGGCCTGTATGTGGGGTGTATTTAATGCCAGCTGTAGTAAGACAGCTAGGTCTTGCATTCACTGGCATGAATGTGCCATTTTCCCCTTCCCTGTAAAGGCAGCCTGGGTAGAAAAAGACCGTGTTCTTACTACAACATCACAAAACAAAGCCTGTCAAACAGCCTCGGAGGACATCTGTAAAATGTTGACTGATAACTGGGCTGTCCAACTCCAACCAAACAAGTCATCTCACTTTTAACATCACAGTTCTTAGTCAGGATTTCCATTTCAAATTGACCAGGCTAATTAATAGAACTACTGTATATAAATAAGGGCCTTTCTATTTTCTAAGAAGACTCTGTTCAGTCAGTGAACACATGGCAGAATTTGACAATATAGGAATTATTTAGTCAAGAGATGCTAATGAGTTCATGACTACAGCGGTAGCTACGGGGCTTTCTAGAAGGCGTTTACAGAAAGACAAACCAGAGGTCAAACCCCAGCACTGTGCTCTGGTGCATTGTTCTTTTTGGTGGCCAAGACAGTATTTACATGCTATGAATACTGTTAGAACAAGCATGGTGTTTGGAGAGATTGTAGTACAGAGACTATTGAACAGGCTTGTGAAATACACTGAAGGTAGACTATAACAGTGTGCATGTATGTAATAGTGAGTGGGTTGAATTTAGAGGTGAAATAAAAACATTATGCAGGTCTCATTATAGATGCAGAGTTTCAGAGGGCACCAATAGCCCTGGCTGAATGATTGAGGTGACATTGTCATACATGTACCTCCTGCACTGCTGGAGCTAGTAACATAAAGCATTTAGCTGCATCGGCTATAACACCTGCAAATCTGTGTACGCAACCCATACATTTAGATTTTATTTGTATAATCAATTTAGGACAAGGATCTGTAGGAGCTTCACGGACAGACTAAGAATAATTTCCCCATCTGGGCTGGTGACACCTCTACACTGCTAAATATGTTCCTCTTAACACAACGACAACTCCAATGTCCTTCCCACATTTCACTTTGCATTGCACTCAACATGCCTTTATTATAAAACAGCACAGTAAGATAGTTTCAATCAAATAAAACAAAATCTTCTACTGCAGCTTAGACTTCAACTAAACTATTCATATTCTGAAAAAAAGTACTCTTGCTCCAAACAAGCATTTTCCTCTGTGTTTCTTGTTTGACAGTCCTTCCACCCACACAAGGTTAAACAGCTCCTATTAACCGGTCATTATCTTGTCAGGAAGAGAGGAGAGGCAGGCAGGAGTCAGAGGCTGAGGCTGGGTTAACACAGGCCAGGGCTGAGGGCTGGTAGCTAAGGGGCACAGCTTTGATTCCCCAGCTGCGATAGAGCATTTCCTCAGCACGGACTCAACAGCACTCAAGGGGATTGCTAATACAGAGAGCTCAATTTGTCCCATGCACAGACCTTCCAGGGGGCAGGTGGTCAAAATATTCATGACTGGCGAACTTGACAGTCAGTTCCGAATACAAACAAAATATTTATAAAGATAATATATTTATTATATGGCAACTTCTATGACCATCAGTGACGTAGGTGGCCATATGTGAAACTGTCCATTGGAGAGTTGTATGAAAATATACTAGCATGCCTTTTAACAGAACATTCTATAGTGTCTAGACTCAGTCTCTCCTTTGCTCAGAACTCACCTACAACTATCGTTAGTGTGGTTAAGTATAGACTGGTTGGCTGACAACTAGAGTCAGGACAATAGTAGTATTGCAATACTCCTTAGTATCATGGCAAGGAAACAAAAACATAACTTCTTTAGGAAAACTGCCCTAATGTTGGAAACAAACATTATACGGCAGGGTAGCCTAGTGGTTAGAGTGTTGGACTAGTAACCGGAAGGTTGCAAGTTAAAATCCCCCGAACTGACAAGGTACAAATCTGTTGTTCTGCCCCTGAACAGGCAGTTATCCCACTGTTCCTAGGCCGTCATTGAAAATAAGAATTTGTTCTTAACTGACTTGCCTAGTTAAATAAAGTTAAAATAAAATCCAGAGACACTTTATTTTCCAAGCTACATATATGATTATTTTTTATACATATAACAGGTTTTTCAAGGACTACAGAGTTTGACTGCTTCATGGATTCATTTTTGCCTTGAGAAAAAAGAATAATATAAATAAAAATACTGGTTTTGTCCCTTCTGACAACTTCATGAAAACAATGCATGCACTTCAATGGGGCAGAAGGCCAGGTGTTGTTGTGATTCTGGATGGACAGACTTGTGGTGAGCAAAATCAACAACCTCTGCATCATTCAAGACTGTTGTTTTGTGAGCAGGTGTTACAATTCACAGTTAGTCATTGTTTTGTAAGTGCAAGCTGAGAACTACCCAGGGTCTTGCCTTGGCTCCAAGTCAGAGCAGGTCTGCCGGAGCCATGGCCCAGTGAAACACTGGTGCCGGCCTGAGTAGATGGAAACAGAAACGTCTGAGGCTTTGGGTAAAACACTGAGGTAAATCCTCATTGACCATGAGATGATGCAATGGCACATTTCCAAACAGTAAGGGAGCGGCTTTTCGCTACACCCGCAATAACATCTACTAATCACGTGTATTGAGCCAGTAAAATGTGATTTGAATATATGCTATACATAGCATTTCCCATCTGAGGCCAACTAGTAATAGAGCTCTGTTCTGTGGTACACTCACTGGTAAGGACATCAAGGCTCTAAGTCAACCATCTCACAGCAGGAGGGCTGATTTAGGGTCTGTTTTACCTTTTAAATCATAAGGAATGAGATTATATGGATGAAGGGTGGACCAGATCCTAGACGCTTCGTGAATATGCCCTGTTCTGTGAAGCACTCACTAGCTCAGAGAGCCTGACATCAGATTTAATACTTAACAACCAGTCACTGAAAACCATTCTGCAGATATCAACATGCACTTATGGTTTTGTACAGATGTCTGGGTTAGGCTATGCTTTACTGCAGTCTTAACTCAAACTTAGAGGTGCAGTCACCAGGGTACCAAATCTCAAATCTACATGTCTGCATCTCAAATAGCACCCTATTCCCTTTAATAGGCTAATAATCAATTATCTGTCAGAGTTCTCTTTATATAAAAAAAGGATCTCCTGCTATATATAGCAGATATATATTGTGCACGTCCCAAATGGCACCCTATTCAGTGCACTAATTTTAACCAGGATCCATAAGGTTCTTGTCTAAAGCAGTGCAGCATATAGGGAATAAGGTGCCATTTGGGACGCAAGCATGGTCTCATCAGCCTGAGCAGTGACATCAATTTCAAAGGGCATAATTATTTATTACTCATTAAAATTACTTTGCAAAGAAAGTAGATTTAGGACCATGCTGGTTTAAGCTTTTTGGTAGTGGTAGGACCTACAGGCTAGCTCTAGCACTGGTTTCTTATTTTATCACTAAAGCACCACATTTCACACAACACAGACCACACTTAACTGGTTGTGGAATGTTGATGGTAGCCTAGCATTGCTCAAACAAACGGCACCAGCCTGAACGGTGCAAGAATAAAGATGTCTGTGCAAGAAGTAAAAAGACGTGAGGTCTGTGCAAAGGGTCTTGAAATGAAACCGTTAAATATCATGAAGTCGATGCATTTTTGCAGAGTGGAGTCATTCGTACAGTACATCTGAGCCACGGAAAGATGTTTATTTAATGGCCAGAAATTCCTCTGAAACAATCCTCTCCCTGTGCTCAGTGTTCCACACACATGCCTTGACATTTCAAAGTGTTCAGTTATGGAGAGCTCTGAACAGGCCAGCCTCCCCACAGAAACGTGCTTCTGAGGACAAGAACACATTTATGGAGCTGGGGAAACAAAAACCAAAGATGGGTTCCATCCCAAATGCCATCCTATTCCCTATACATATTGTACTACTTTTGACCAGGGCCCATAGGACAGTAGTCAAAGAAGTGCAACATATAGGGAATAGGGTGCCATTGGAACACAGTCATGGAGCTGGGGAACAAAACCAGAGATGGAGAATGAAACAGATCAAATTTGATTCAATTTATTTGATCATTAAAATGAGCCTGCATAGTACTCTTAGTGTGGTGCAGCCTTCTAACATTATGGAGGATTACACACAGAGATCAGAGGCTCGTTTCAAATGTGGTCTTCAACATACTATGTCCATACTACGTCCTATGCTGCAACAAGCCAAATTTACACCTGGTTTAATTAGAGTAAACTGGCTCAATGTTACCACAGATACAAGTAGAGTCCAACCGTGTGCATTGTTCATAAGAATGGTCTCATTGATACGATATTTAACCAAGTTTCTGGTAAATTATGGAAAAACTGTTAATCCCAAATGGCACCCTGTTCCCTACATAGTGCACTACTTTTAAGCGGAGCCTAATGGGTATATGGTGCCATTTGGGACACTTCCTGTATGCTGCTGCTATCCAGTTATACGTGGCTACCTCAGAATAAATTACTGTTGCAGAACAATTTGAATATTCATGAGGCATAAACCACAATGATCCTCTATTAACAAACTCAAACTAAGGTTACATTTCTTATAACCTCAAAATGGAGACTTCTGTCAGCAAGGAGACCGGCTCCAACACCAATGGCCAGTCCTAGATATTGATAAAGACATAAGAACACTAGAAAAAACATCACTGCTTATGCTTCAAGGAGACCAAATAACCCAAATAACCCTGCAGGGAAGCCACATTTTGGAGTTTCTTCAATGGCCATATCCTGCTTGCCAGGGTTAGGCCAAACAGACCACCAGCTTCAGGAACACGCCCATGACTTACCACAAACACACTTCTGTGGAGGCAACCGAAGAACCTTATTTATAAATAAACTCAGGTCAGAGCATCTGAGGCTGTGCACCCAACCACGTATAAGAAAGTTCTGCAGGCTGACAAAGGTGGACAAAGACATGCAATAAACTCAGAGCAAAGCAGGGAGCGGAAATCATAAAAGCTAAAAAAAAATATTAAAAGCTGCCTCACCCCGCCATGACCAGTTTATATGCAGGCGCTTCCTCAGTTTATGGAAGAAGACCTAAAGCTAGAGCTTCTCAGCAGATGCAAAAATGAGACTTCAAACCAAAAACTAGGCCTATATCCCATCAAGACCTCATCAAAGCCTCGTAAAGTGTTGTGTCCCGTAGTGGTGGCTAGTGAGGGGAGGAAGGCTCATAGTAACAGCTGGATGGTAATGAATGCAACAGTATCGAACTCTTGGAAAATGGGAAAAGTATCCCATTTATTCTCTTCCAGCCATTACCATAAGCCAAAGATCCAATTTAAATGTGCCACCGGCCACCTCTGGTGTCCCGTCAGCTAGACATAGGCACACATGAAAAGATATGTCACTCATTGGCCTGTTTTCTCATGGGAGCATGGACCATATGTAGCTATGCAACTAGGCTTGATTCACATAAGGCGGCCATGGATGTTGCTAGTTCTGAGCAATATGGTCTAACTATAATTTCACTAAATTTTACACATTTGACGATATTTTAGGTTTTTTAATAAAAGTCCTAAATATGTTTTATGAGTAGTGTATGACCTTAGAATGCTTTCATTCTGATTGATTAAACAGCATAAAACAAACTTGGAATATAGTGGGCACATTGAATAGAGTTGTTTGACATGTCAATGAATGGAAAAAACAGGGACAGGGCAGGAACCAAAGTGTTAGTCAGTGTTTCCCAGTGGACCCTAATTAGATGTTAGATTAAATGTTATCTTACTTGTGCTGCAGTCCAAACACATTACCCCCTCAGCCCTTAAGCTAGCCACTTTCCCTCCGGGGGAGGGGGTCCCTGTCAAAACCGGATGCAGTTTGATTGCCATCTTAAGTGGAGGTCAAATTTACTAACGTTGCCCCATCAACCCTCGATTTAGCATGAGGGAGCGAGTGAACACCTTTGGTAACTTATGAGGTTGATATGACCCACAATTCAATGCAAACTGTAGCCATGTCAAACTCTGGTGGCCACGAAGTGTCAAATTGAATCAACAAGGCTGCATTTTCAGCATGTCAGAAAAAAAGCTAGCTTGCTAAAAAAATATATATATATATTTTACCGTTGGAAAATTGTCTTGATGTTTTAGTGAGGAGCCAATAAAACTTACCTAGATAAACATATTTTGGAGATCCCGGAAATGTATTGGAATAAAAACGTGTAAACTATAAAACTAGCTAGCTAGCTAGCTATGTGTAACTGTACATCTTGGCCATGTTCTGTTATAATCTCCACCGGCAGAGCCAGAAGAGGACTGGCCACCTCACATAGCTTGGTTCCTCTAGGTTTCTTCCTAGGTTTTGGCCTTTCTAGGGAGTTTTTCCTAGCCACTGTGCTTCTACACCTGCATTGCTTGCTGTTTGGGGATTTAGGCTGGGTTTCTGTACAGCACTTTGAGATATCAGCTGATGTACGAAGGGCTATATAAATACATTTGATTTGAACTGTAGCTAGCTACCTCACAGGAGTGCTGGATATGTTAGCTTACGAGGTACATTAATAGCTTTAGGTTGGTTGTTTTAAGCTCAACTGCAAGATTTCCACCAAGGACATCGCCTCTCCGATCATCATTCCCCCTCGCATGGGCAAGGGGCATTTAAGGTACACCTGGATGTGACGATATAAAACGTAATTCAGTTTAGGAGGCTGTCTGCTTTGAGTTTGAAGTAGTTAAAATATTCATGCATCACCTATTCCTTTATGATTTAGAATACGCCATTGCACACACAAAAAAACTCATTCTGATCTAGGCTTACAGCAGCACTGGTATCAGGCTGTATTAGCTTGCGACGTTTCCTGACTAAGAACATTTACCTAGCTAGCTTGCCAGCTAACTCGCGATTAGCATTAGTGGCTAACACAATTTATTTTAGCCACAACATGCTAAATGTTTGCAGATGTAACAGTTGTTAAAGTACTATGTGAATTACACCAGGTTCATATATTAATATGTTGTGTTGATTTGTTATGCATGCCTGCATCCTGGGAGAAGGGGAGTGTGTACTTGTGGTCCTTCTGTAGCTCAGTTGGTAGAGCATGGTGCTTGTAACGCCAGGGTAGTGGGTTCGATCCCCGGGACCACCCATACATAGAATGTATGCACACATGATTGTAAGTCGCTTTGGATAAAAGCGTCTGCTAAATGGCATATATTATATTATTATTATATTATTATTATATTATTATATATTATATATTATTATTATTATATTATTACTTACGTTTTGCCCTGCATGCTCGTGCTCAAATCATTGATGCACTGAAAGGTAGGCACACTTTTTCCTGTCTTCAGAAAAGTTTGATTCTTTTAAGTACAAAGTCATACACAGTGTTTTGTTCATGAATAATGATGTATATTTAGATGTTACTCATAAGACGGTGGTATTGTTAAGATGCACTTGTAATTGTACTTTTTAGGACATCAACATTCTGAATTCAACATGCGGTTAATAGCTAGCTAAGGTATTAGCAGGCTATTGTATGTGTGAACGATGGCTAGCTCCTCGAATGATCCCAGTCCCTCCCATTGTGCATCTGTTGTAGAAAGAGGCGACGATTCTCAGAACATATGTGCTCTACAAATGTTTTGTTTCCTTTTGGATGCAGGTATGTGGTTTTATCTATGTAAAATATGTTATGTATAATAAGGAGAGAGTGTATTAATTTTGGTATTAGAAAATCATTTTGATGCACTGAGAGAGAAAGAGGCGACGATTCTCAGAACATATGTGCTCTACAAATGTTTTGTTTCCTTTTGGATGCAGGATGCAGAAAGTGAGTTCTGCTTGACTAAAACTACCTGATCTCCAAAGTCCACGTCTATAGTCTCAATCAACCACACACAACGCAGAGTTACAGCGGTGCAGTATAGCACCGGTTACACAGACAGTAAGATAGTGTTATTAATATAAATCCACAAGATTTCTATAAAGAAACAGGATAGTTGTCACAAACATCTTGTTGCATCTGCAACATTGACCATGCAGACTCCAAGTGGTTGTGACTCGTGGTCGAGCCCAAAAACTGCTCTCTGAGTGACAGTGGGCGGGGCTGTGTGGAAGGACAGAGAGGACAAGCAGCAAACTGAGTAAACAATTATTTTTTAAACTGACATTACATGCGGCGGAGTGGCATAACATTTAACAAACACTGAAATACTGCTATACAAGGCCAAGTAAAAACCCAAACCTGTCCATGCATCAATATATAGTGAAATACAGTAGATGTAGGCAACACTCAGCTGACTGGATCTTTGCCAGGGTGCAAGTAATCTGTTTGCATAGCACTCTATAAACCACTTAAGCACTCCATGTCATGAAGTGTTATGATTTAACTTCCCGTTAACTCTGTTCCAAGAGGCCACTAGTGCTGCCCTTAGAGATGCCATCCCCTGGAGTAGAGCTACTTATCCCTACTACGGTGTCACTTCCTGTAACATGCATTTAGAAATGATTTAAAAATCAGGGCCTGTAATCATAAAGTCTCAGTGTGCTGATCTAGGTTGAGTTTTGCATTTTAAATCATAATGAATAAGAATGGAAACATGATCCTAGCTCAGCACTCCAGATATTTTATGATTTTGGCTGCACCAGAACACATTTATTCAAGGTAGTCAACTCCCAACAACTGCTCTCGGGCGCTGATGACATGGGTGTCAATTAAGGGAGGCCCTCACACCTCTCTGATTCAGTGGGGTTGGGTTAAAGCTGCAAGACACATTTCTGTTGAATGCATTCAGTTGTGCAACTGACTAGGTATCCCCTTCATTAAGATGTCAATGCTGGAAAATCAATTCTGACAGCTTATGCAAGGCTGTTACATGCAGCTAGGAAGTGTAAGCTAGTGTAAATCAGTATGGATGCAAAAACCCAAAAGGGCTCTGGTCAAAAGCAGTGCACTAGATAGTGAATGTGGTGCCATTTGAGACTCAGCCAGGGTCCCAATCATTGCCCAGGGATCATCACACATGATCAAATTAGCTTTTAATCCAGCATTGGAGCAAAGCCAAACCACTGTCTCACACAGCCCTGTGACAGGATCAAACACTGTTCAGCAGCAAAGGGTGCAATATTATAGCCTGGTTACCAGTGTTAGTGCTATCATGCCACTCATTGCATGTTTGTTTGGCATGGCAAATAGCATGATAACAAACAGACTGGTACCAAAGCTAGCAACATTCTATGGACTCATTCTATGATTACATTCTGCGTGTACTGTAGGAAGTAAAGACCATTGTGTCTATTGTATTCAGATAGTCCTTTCCAACATAACAAGAAAATGGACAAATCCATAACTGAGCCATTTCCTTGGAAAGTCTTGTTTGAGTGGTGATTGGAATGACCGCATAGACTGCTCACAAGAACGTTTAAAAGTGTGCTGAGCAGTAGCTCACACGTGTGATGCACTGCACCATACTAATGACCATAGCATCAACACTTTCTTCTCACATGCCCCTCCTGAGGCATTGCAGATCAGATCAAAGGCAGTTTCACATTAATCAAAATAGTAATTTGTGTAATGAAATAAAATTAAATATACCTGGGCAAGACCATCACTTTTGGTGATTGAAATAATTACGCTGACATCAGTTTAACTAAAAATAAATCAGAATTAAGATCACCATTGTAAATACCAAGTAGGCCTATACATGTTATTAATCACAAAACATTCCAAGTTGTTTTCTTCAGGGTCCTTAATCCATCCTTTTCTATCTGAACTTAAGTAACCAGAATTGTCAGCAACTAAGATCAGCAATCACTCAGATGAATATGGTCAGAGAACTTTTCCTGTACCTTATCAGGATATTGGGAACGAATATCATATTATTCGAATACTGAAATAATTTCAAATGCTTTACCCAAAAGAGAATGTTGACAGAATGCCATTGAGAATACCACTACATGCTGGCCTACATGCTTTTCTTGAACAAGATCCTCAAACGTGGTGTTCAGATGGAATATTAACATTTCCATTTTAGTCATTTAGCAGATGTTCTTATCAAGAGCAATTATTATTAAGTGCCTTGCTCAAGGGCACATTGACAATTTCTTTTTTAACCTAGTCTACTCAGGGATTTAAACCAGCAACCTTTGTTACTGGCCCAACGCTCTTTACCGCTTGGCCACCTGCACTCCTATACCTGCCAAACATGATTGCTTATGACAAGACTAATGATTGAGTAGCCTATGAAATCCATGGATTAGAACTTTTGATTCAATTGTTTCAGCGAGAGGTGTCGAAGCCTTTGAGCTCAACAAATGGCAGGCTACCACACCCAAATCCAGAGGCCTTGAAGCCCCCTCCTGCTGTTCAGGGCTTTTCTACAAGAAATCTGCCGCCAGAAATTAAAGCTTCTCCCAAGTGGGTGTGACACCTACTCCCGTTGCCTGCTGCACTGCTGCTTGGATTGCACCTGGTGATCTGTTCACCGTCTGCCCTGGCCTGTCTCCCCGTCTGGTACTGGTACAGGAATACCCCCCCCCGAGCTTTCACTCACTTCCAGCACACAGGCACTGGTGGGGTAAGTGACTGAACTTACAATGGCTAGCCCCATACATACAATGGCTAGCCCCATACATACACACAGCTCAAAAAAATAAAGGGAACACTTAAACAACACAATGTAACTCCAAGTCAATCACACTTCTGTGAATTCAAACTGTCCACTTAGGAAGCAGCACTGATTGACAATACATTTCAAATGCTGTTGTGCAAATGGAATAGACAACAGGTGGAAATTATAGGCATTTAGCAAGACACCCCCAATAAAAGGAGTGGTTCTGCAGGTGGGGACCACAGACCACTTCTCAGTTCCTATGCTTCCCGGCTGATGTTTTGGTCGCTTTTGAATGCTGGCAGTGCTTTCACTCTAGTGGTAGCATGAGACGGAGTCTACAGCCCACACAAGTGGCTCAGGTAGTGCAGCTCATCCAGGATGGCACATCAATGCGAGATGTGGCAAGAAGGTTTGCTGTGTCGGTCAGCGTAGTGTCCAGAGCATGGAGGCGCTACCAGGAGACAGGCCAGTACATCAGGACAGGAGATGTGGTGGAGGCCGTAGGAGGGCAACAACCCAGCAGCAGGACAGCTACCTCCGCCTTTGTGCAAGGAGAAGCACTGCCAGAGCCCTGCAAAATGACCTCCAGCAGGCCACAAATGTGCATGTGTCTGCTCAAACGGTCAGAAACAGACTCCATGAGGGTGGTAAATCAAATCAAATTTTATTTGTCACATACACATGGTTAGCAGATGTTAATGCGAGTGTAGCGAAATGCTTGTGCTTCTAGTTCCGACAATGCAGTAATAACCAACAAGTAATCTAACTAACAATTCCAAAACTACTGTCTTATACACACAAGTGTAAGGGGATAAAGAATATGTACATAAAGATAAATGAATGAGTGATGGTACAGAGCGGCATAAGAAAGATACAGTAGATGGTATCGAGTACAGTATATACATATGAGATGAGTATGTAAACAAAGTGGCATAGTTAAAGTGGCTAGTGATACATGTATTACATAAAGATGCAGTAGATTATAGAGTACAGTAGATACGTATACATATGAGATGAATAATGTAGGGTATGTAAACATTATATTAGGTAGCATTGTTTAAAGTGGCTAGTGATATATTTTACATCATTTCCCATCAATTCCCATTATTAAAGTGGCTGGAGTTGAGTCAGTGTGTTGGCAGCAGCCACTCAATGTTAGTGGTGGCTGTTTAACAGTCTGATGGCCTTGAGATAGAAGCTGTTTCAGTCTCTCGGTCCCAGCTTTGATGCACCTGTACTAACCTCGCCTTCTGGATGATAGCGGGGTGAACAGGCAGTGACTCGGGTGGTTGTTGTCCTTGATGCTCTTTATGGCCTTCCTGTAACATTGGGTGGTGTAGGTGTCCTGGAGGGCAGGTAGTTTGCCCCCGGTGATGCGTTGTGCAGACCTCACTACCCTCTGGAGAGCCTTGCGGTTGTGGACGGAGCAGTTGCCGTACCAGGCGGTGATACAGCTGTCTGTGTGGGTGGACCAATTCAGTTTGTCTGTGATGTGTATGCCGAGGAACTTAAAACTTGCTACCCTCTCCACTACTGTTCCATCGATGTGGATAGGGGGGGTGTTCCCTCTGCTGTTTCCTGAAGTCCACAAATATCTCCTTAGTTTTGTTGACGTTGAGTGTGAGGTTATTTTCCTGACACCACACGCAGAGGGCCCTCACCTCCTCCCTGTAGGCCGTCTCGTCGTTGTTGGTAATCAAGCCTACCACTGTTGTGTCGTCCGCAAACTTGATGATTGAGTTGGAGGCGTGTGTGGCCACGCAGTCGTGGGTGAACAGGGAGTACAGGAGAGGGCTCAGAACGCACCCTTGTGGGGCCCCAGTGTTGAGGATCAGCGGGGTGGAGATGTTGTTGCCTACCCTCACCATGGTGTTAAATGCCGAGCTGTAGTCGACAAACAGCATTCTCACATAGGTATTCCTCTTGTCCAGATGGGTTAGGGCAGTGTGCAGTGTGGTTGAGATTGCATCGTTTGTGGACCTATTTGTGCGGTAAGCAAATTGGAGTGGGTCTTGGGTGTCAGGTAGGGTGGAGGTGATATGGTCCTTGACTAGTCTCTCAAAGCACTTCATGATGATGGAAGTGAGTGCTACGGGGCGGTAGTCGTTTAGCTCAGTTACCTTAGCTTTCTTGGGAACAGGAACAATGGTGGCCCTCTTGAAGCATGTGGGAACAGCAGACTGGGATAGGGATTGATTGAATATGTCCGTAAACACACCAGCCAGCTGGTCTGCGCATGCTCTGAGGGCGCGGCTGATGGTGCCGTCTGGGCCTGCAGCCTTGCGAGGGTTAACACGTTTAAATGTTTTACTCACCTCGGCTGCAGTGAAGGAGAGGCCGCATGTTGGTTATTACTGCATTGTCGGAACTAGAAGCACAAGCATTTCGCTACACTCGCATTAACATCTGCTAACCATGTGTATGTGACAAATAAAATTTGATTTGATTTTATGTTTTGGTTGCAGGCCGTGTCAGTGGCACTGTATTGTCCTCAAAGCGGGCAAAAAAGTTTTTTAGTCTGCCTGGGAGCAAGACATCCCGGTCCGTGACTGGGCTGGTTTTCTTTTTGTAATCCGTGATTGACTGTAGACCTTGCCAGATACCTCGTGTCTGAGCCGTTGAATTGAGATTCTACTTTGTCTCTATACTGACACTTAGCTTGTTTGCCTTGCGGAGGGAATAGCTACACTGTTTCTATTCGGTCATATTTCCGCTCACCTTGCCCTGATTAAAAGCAGTGGTTCGCACTTTCAGTTTCACGCGAATGCTGCCATCAATCCACGGTTTCTGGTTTGGGAATGTTTTAATCGTTGCTATGGGAACGACATTGTCAACGCACGTTCTAATGAACTCGCACACAGAATCAGCGTATTCGTCAATGTTGTTGTCTGACGCAATACGAAACATATCCCAGTCCACGTGATGGAAGCAGTCTTGGAGTGTGGAATCAGATTGGTCGGACCCGCATTGAACAGACCTCAGCGAGGGAGCTTCTTTTTTTAGTTTCTGTCTGTAGGCAGGGATCAACAAAATGGAGTCGTGGTCAGCTTTTCCGAAAGGATGGCGAGGCAGGGCCTTATATGCGTCGCGGAAGTTAGAATAGCAGTGATCCAAGGTTTTGCCAGCCCTGGTTGCGCAATCGATATGCTGATACAATTTAGGGAGTCTTGTTTTCAGATTAGCCTTGTTAAAATCCCCAGCTACAATGAATGCAGCCTCAGGATGTATGGATTCCAGTTTGCAAAGAGTCAAATAAAGTTCGTTCAGAGCCATCGATGTGTCTGCTTGGGGGGGAATATATACGGCTGTGATTATAATCGAAGAGAATTCCCTCGGTAGATAATGCGGTCAACATTTGATTGTGAGGAATTCTAAAATCAGGTGAACAGAAGGACTTGAGTTCCTGTATGCTTTTGTGGCCACACCACGTCTCGTTAGCCATAAGGCATACGTCCCCGCCCCTCTTCTTACCAGAAATATGTTTGTTTCTGTCGGCGCGATGCGTGGAGAAACCAGCTGGCTGCACCGACTCCGATAGCGTCTCTCCAGTGAGCCATGTTTCCGTGAAGCAAAGAACGTTAGTCTCTGATGTCCCTCTGGAATGCTATCCTTGCTCGGATTTCAACCTTGTTGTCAGGAGACTGGACATTGGCGAGAAGTATACTGGGGAGTGGTGCACGATGAGCCCGCCTCCGGAGTCTGCTACGTCTGAGATCGCTACGTTTCCCTCTTTTACGAAGTCGTTTTTTTGGGTCGCCGGCTGGGATCCATTCCGTTGTCCTGGGTGAAAGGCAGAACACAGGATCCGCTTCGCGAAAGTCATATTCTTGGTCGTACTGATGGCGAGTTGACGCTGCTCTTATATTCAGCAGTTCTTCTCGACTTCATGTAACGAAACCTAAGATGACCTGGGGTACTAATGTAAGAAATAACACGTTAAAAAAACTGCATAGTTTCATAGGAACGCGAAGCGAGGCGGCCATCTCTGTCGGCGCCGGAAGTCAAGGCATGGGTGGTAAGGGTGGTATGGGTGGTAAGGGTCTGACGTCTAAAGGTGGGGGTTGTGCTTTCAGCCCAACACAGTGCAGGACGTTTGGCATTTGCCAGAGAACACCAAGATTGGCAAATTCGCCACTGGCGCCCTTTGCTCTTCACAGATGAAAGCAGGTTCACACTTAGTACATGTGACAGACGTGACAGTCTGGAGACGCCGAGGAGAACATTCTGCTGCCTGCAACATCCTCCAGCATGACCGGTTTGGAAGTGGGTCAGTCATGGTGTGGGGTGGCATTTCTTTGGGGGGCTGCACAGCCCTCCATGTGCTCGCCAGAGGTAGCCTGACTGCCATTAGGTTAAGAGGTTAAGAGGCCATTAGGTTAATTAGATGAGATCCTCAGAACCCTTGTGAGACCATATGCTGGTGTGGTTGGCCCTGGGTTCCTCCTACTGCAAGACAATGCTAGACCTCATGTGGCTTGAGTGTGTCAGCAGTTCCTGCAAGAGGAAGGCATTGATGCTATGGACTGACCCACCCGTTCCCCAGACCTGAATCCAATTGAGCACTTCTGGGACATCATGTCTCGCTCCATCCACCAACACCACAGACTGTCCAGGAGTTGGCGGATGCTTTAGTCCAGGTCTGGGAGGAGATCCTTCAGGAGACCATCCGCCACCTCATCAGGAGCATGCCCAGGCATTATAGGGAGGTCATACAGGCATGTGGAGGACACACACACTATTGAGCCTCATTTTGACTTATTATAAGGACATTACATCAAAGTTGGATCAGACCTCCATGGGTTGATAAATTTGATTTCCATTGATAATTTTGTGATTTTCTTGTCAGCACATTCAACTATGTAAAGAAAAAAGTATTTAATAAGAATATTTAATTCATTCAGATCTAGGATGTGTTATTTTAGTGTTCCCTTTATTTTTTTGAGCAATATATATATATATATATATATATATATGCAACTGCTCGACAAAAAAAAATATTGGTCGACCAACAGCCTGTCAACCAAACAATCAACCAGTGGACTCCCTAATAGGGAATAGTGTGCCATTTAGGATACATCTACAGAGTTATGTGATTTAAGGCCTGGTGTTTCTCTCTCTCTGCAGGAAGCATTCCACTATAATGACAGGGGTCCTAGATGGTAGACGTGCTGGAACACCCAAACTAGGCTAAATCTAGAGGTTGACCGATTTCAATTTTTCACAGTAAAAATCGTTGAATATCTGCCTTTTTGGATGCTGATTATGGCCGATTACATTACAATCCACGAGGAGACAGCGTTGCAAAAAGTGCATTCGCGAAAAAAAGCACAATCAATGCACAAAATGTACCTTGCCATAAACATCAATGCCTTTCGTAAAATCAATACACAATTATTTGTTTAAACCTGCATATTTAGTTTTTAAAAATGCAGGCAATATTAACTAGCAAAATTGGCACTTCTCTTGCGTTCAGTGCAAGCAGACTCTGGGTAAATGCAGCAGTTTGGGCCGCCTGGCTCGTTGCGAAATGTGTGAAATGTTCTTCCTAACAAAGACCGTAATTAATTTGCCAGAATTTTACATAATTATGACATACACTGAAGGTTGTGCAATGTAACAGCAATATTTCAACTTAGGGTTGCCACCCGTTCGATAAAATACAGAACGGTTCCGTATTTCACTGAAAGAATAAATGTTTGTTTCTAAATGTTAATTTCCGGATTTGACCATATTAATGACCAAAGGCTCGTATTTCTGTGTTTACTATATTATAATTAAGTCTATGATTTGATATAGCAGTCTGACTGAGCGGAGGAAGGCGGCAGCAAGCTCGTAAGCATTCATTCAAACAGCACTTTACTGCATTTGCCAGCAGCTCTTAGCAATGCTTGAGGGACAGTGCTGTTTTTGACTTCAGGCCTATCAACTCCCGAGATTAGGCTGGCAATACTAAAGTGCCTATAAGAACATCCAAAGGGTATATGATATACAAATGGTAGAGAGAGAAATAGCAGACGCGTCATAATTCCTATAATAACTACTAGAGGTCGACTGATTACATCTGAATGGCCGATTAATTAGGGCCGATTTCAAATGTTCATAACAATCATAAATCGGTATTTTTGGACTCTGATTTAAAATTAAAATTAAAAATTATACCTTTATTTAACCACTTGCTCCTACCTGGCACGCAGGCGTCCCATCTAGAGCTCTGGAAATGCAAATGCGCTACGCTAAATGCTAATAGTACTAGTTAAAACTCAAACGTTCATTAAAATACACATGCAGGGTATTGAATTAAAGCTACACTCGTTGTGAATCCAGGCAACACGTCAGATTTTTCAAATGCTTTTCGGCGAAAGCATGAGAAGCTATTATCTGATAGCATGTAACACCCCAAAAGACCCGCAGGGGACGTAAACAAAATAATTAGCATAGTCGGCGCTACACAAAACCGCACAAATAAAATATAAAACATTCATTACCTTTGACCATCTTCTTTGTTGGCACTCCTAGATGTCCCATAATCACTATTGGGTCTTTTTTTCGATTAAATCGGTCCATATATAGCCTAGATATCGATCTATGAAGACTGTGTGATAAACGGAAAAAAAAATAGTGTTTCATAACGTAACGTCATTTTTAAAATTCAAAAAGTCGACGATAAACTTTCACAAAACACTTCGAAATACTTTTGTAATGCAACTTTAGGTATTAGTAAACGTTAATAAGCGATCAAATTAATCACGAGACGAAGTGTTTTCTATAGGGGTCCGTCTTGAAATACCGTCCGTGTATTTCTCAACCAAAATATCCGGTCGGAGACCTGAAGAAAAAGCCTGTCTCTTGTTCGTTTGACCAAGAAACAAAGAATTGGCAAATGACAAGACTGTTGACATCGTGTGGAAGCTGTAGGTACTGCAACCTCAGCCCTATTTAATGTCTGTCGCCCATAACAATGGGTTGAAGCGGCAGATGGATATATTTTTCCACTTTCAGTGATCAGATTTTCCTGCACTTTTCAATGAAACGCACGTTCTGTTAAAGTCACAGCCGTGATTTAACCAGTTTTATAAACGTCTGAGTGTTTTCTATCCACACATACTAATCATATGCATATACTATATTCCTGGCATGAGTAGCAGGGCGCTGAAATGTTGCACGATTTTTAACAGAATGTTTGAAAAAGTAGAGGGTCGACTGACGAGGTTAACTAGGCAAGTCAGTTAAGAAGACATTCTTATTTTCAATGACGGCCTAGGAACGGTGGGTTAACTGCCTTGTTCAGGGCAAGAACGACAGATTTTCACCTTGTCAGCTCGGGGGACCCAATCTTGCAATCTTTAACTAGTCCAACACTAACCACCTGCCTCATTGCACTACACGAGGAGCCTGCCTGTTACGCGAATGCAGTAGAAGCCAAGGTAAGTTGCTAGCTAGCATTAAACTTATCTTATAAAAAACAATCAATAATAATCACTAGTTAAACTATTAATATCATCAACCATGTGGCGTTAACTAGTGATTATTATTGATTGTTTTTTTATAAGATAAGTTTAATGCTAGCTAGCAACTTAATTTGGCTTCTTACTGCATTCGCGTAACAGGCAGGCTTCTTGTGGAGTGCAATGTGAGGCAGGTGGTTAGAGCATTGGACTAGCTGACAAGGTAAAATCTGACGTTCTGCCCCTGAACAAGGCAGTCAACCCACCGTTCCTAGGCAGTCATTGAAAATAAGAATGTGTTCTTAACTGGATTGCCTAGTGTAAAAATATATTTAAAATAAAATAATAATATCAGCCATTCCGATTAATTGTTCAACCTCTAATATGTACAGCACAAAACTACCTCATACCCCTGCACATCGACACATATTCACTCCATTTATCCCTTGGGTCACTATATCTTTAACTCTACATAGTTGGAAAAGGAACCGCAAGTAAGAATTTCGATGTTAGTCTACACCCATTACGTACGATGCATTTGACAAATAAAATTTTATTTGATCAAAGAGCTGTGACGCGATCACTTGACATCACTCTGCTCTAAAATTCATTTTTTTAAATGCCAGGGTGGGGGAGCAACGAGAGCAGCAATCCCTAGCAAATTACTTTAGTGGGTTTCTTTGTTTTAAAGTTGTGTTGTGGGTGAGAAGTTCACAAGAAGCTCTGGGTATTTAGATCAAAGCTCAATGCATACATAAGGGGTTTCATTTCGAGCTTAATTTCCACCTAGAAGCAGTGGCGTGTATTCATGGGGGAAGCCAGGCATTGCCCCAAAAATGTACCAATAAATTAAATTATTTTCTCTCCGAGTTTCATAGTTTTCCTTTATTTCGCATGAGGCTGAATGTATCTCACCAGCGAAAGCATCCGAGCGAGCGAAACAGCACCCCTTAGTTTGTGATGAAACGAAAGGTGTAGTTTAATTTATTCTGCCACTTCTTATTATCTCAGCCTTAAGCCTATATATCACAATGGCAAGGCATATAAACCCATCAGTTTAAAAATGAATTCAGTAAATGTCAACCTAGAGAGTCAGGCAAATTAAAGCAATTTTCTAAACAATATTTTGGTTTGTTGCTAGCTAGTTTGCTAGCTAGTTTGCTAGCCAGTTCAAGTAATGGCCAGAGTACAGTCGTGTCCAAAAGTTGAGAATGACATATTCATTTTCAAAGTCTGCTGCCTCAGTTTGTATGATGGCAATTTGATATACTCCAGAATGTTATGAAGAATGATCAGAGGAATTGCAATTAATTCCATGCAAATGAATCCACAAAAATCATTCCACTGCAAAAGGACAAGCTGACATGATTCTCTCGTTAACACAGGTGTGAGTGTTGACGAGGACACGGCTGGAGATCACTCAGTCATGCTGATTGAGTTCGAATAACAGACTGGAAGCTTCAAAAGGAGGGTGGTGTTTGGAATCATTGTTCTTCCTCTGTCAATCATGGTTACCTGCAAGAAAACATGTGCCGTCATCATTGCATTGCACAAAAATGGTTTCACAGGCAAGGATATTGCTGCCAGTAAGATTGCACCTAAATCAACCATTTATCGGACCATCAAGAACTTCAAGGAGAGCGGTTCAATTGTTGTGAAGGCTTCAGGGTGCCCAAGAAAGTCCAGCAAGCGCCAGGACCATCTCCTAAAGTTGATTCAGCTGCGTGATCGGAATGGCAGCAGGCAGGTGGGAGTGCATCTGTACGCACAGTGAGGCAAAGACTTTTGGAGGATGGCCTGGTGTCAAGAAGGGCAGCAAAGTAGGAAAAACAGGAAAAACATCAGGGACAGACTGATATTCTGCAAAATGTAGGTACAGGGATTGGACTGCTGAGGACTGGGGTAAAGTCATTTTGTCTGATGAATCTCCTTTTCGATTGTTTGAGGCATCCGGAAAAAAAGTTTATCCGGAGAAGACAAGGTGAGCGCTATCATCAGTCCTGTGTCATGCCAACAGTAAAGCATCCTGAGACCATTCATGTGTGGGTTGCTTTTCAACCAAGGGAGTTTGGCTCACTCACAATTTGGCCTAACACAGACATGAATAAAGAATGGTACCAACACATCCTCCGAGAGCAACTTCACCCAAACATCCAGGAACAGTTTGGTGATGAACAATGCCTTTTCCAGCATGATGGAGCACCCTGCCATACGGCAAAAGTAATAACTAAGTGGCTCGGGGAAAAAAACATCAATATTTTGGGTCCATGGCCAGGAAACTCCCCAGACCTTAATCCCAATTGTGGTCAATCCCCAAGAGGCAGGTGGACAAACAAAAACCCACAAATTCTGACAAACTCCAAACATTGATTATGCAAGAATGGGCTGCCATCAGTCAGGATGTGGCCCAGGAGTTAATTGACAGCATGCCAGGGCGGATTGCAGAGGTCTTAAAAAAGAAGGGCCAACACTGCAAATATTGACTATTTGCATCAACTTCATGTAAATTGTCAATAAAAGCCATTGACACTTTTGAAATGCTTGTAATAGTACTTCAGTATTCCATAGTAACATCTGACAAAATATCTAAAGTCCCTGAAGTAGGAAACTTTGTGGAAATGAATGTGTCATTCTCAAAACTTTTGGCCACGACTGTATACCTGACAACGTCTCTTAAAACATTGGCTCCTTTTTAATTAAATATTATGGGAAAATAAATGTAACCGATGTGAAATGGCTAGCTAGTTAGTGGTGGTGCGCGCTAATAGCATTAAATCGGTGACGTCACTCGCTCTGAGACCTGAAGTAGTTGTTCCCCTTGCTCTGCAAGGGCCGAAGCTTTCGTGGAGCGATGGGTAACGATGCTTCGTGGGAGGCAGGTGTGATTTGTGCAGAGGGTTCCTGGTTTGAGCTCGGGTCGGGGCGAGGGGACGGACTAAAGTAAAACTGTTACAGAAACCCACAACATCATTATTTACAAGGCAATGTCGAGCTTACAGAAAATAGCGTAACGCCACTGCGTGACCAAATAAAAGTAGGTCATTCTATCTGAGAATTTTAGACGACCTGCATCATTGGTCTAGTTGCTGTGGCAGTCCGGTAACCACGACAATGGAGACGTAAACATTTTTCCATGTCTGTGTGACAAGGAAACTGACAGTTGAAGTGACAATCTAGACATTCCCCAGGAGTATAAATGAAACATTTTGACCAGCGACACATCGCATTCTAATTGCCTACAGACAGATCAAGTATAAACTGGCCATTACAGGTTTTGGAATAAACAAGTATCACAACTCAGGTGGCAATATGGCTTAGTTTTTCTGGCTTGGCTTCCCCAGTGATTGTACCCATGCACCACTACTGCTTAGAAGACAAATTCACTCAGCTTGAGAATATTCAGTATTTCCACACTTCTCTTTCTTCCATGATAGAAGTCTGTTACAATTATCATCAGTTACATTCCAATTGCATTAGAAAGTCAGCTTGGAAAAAACCAATGACCACATAATTTCTATCGGAGGGCAAAGTAAAACTTCCACCAAAGTGTAAACTATACTGACAGCACACAGCCAAACACTCAAAGTATATGCAGGATTGTATTGATATAGATAAGGCTAAGTGTAAGTCCCCCAGAAATGCTCCACCAGTCTGCCTCCCAGTCACAGCCTCACAATAGAAAGAGGCCCATTCTCCTCCAGCGCTTCACTGTCAGACATCATTGAATTATTGAAAGGACATGCATTCACTGCACCATGTCATCTGGGTTACTAACATTGAAACAAATGAGACTGCTCCGCCACACAACGTTGTGCCATGCATGATTTCATTATAGAATCCTCATGTTCCTGGATCCTACATACATGGCTAGATCTAATATCAATGTAATCAAGTTTGTTGTCAATGACGTTTAAATATAAACAAATATTTATTTTTTAAAGTTACATATTAACATTTTGGGAGACCCAAACAATGTCACAGAAATGTGAGTTTCAAGTCTGTCATTTGCATTCAAAGCAGGTCTAAGAAGCGGTAGATCTGGTCTGTGTGTGCCGATTTTATGCATCCTTAAGTTTTGTTCTTGTATCTTTTACTTTCAGTTTTGTACACCAGCTTCAAACAACTGAAAATACAATTGTTTTGTTATGGAAAAGCTATTTCAAAGCAGTATAAATGGTTCAATGGCTACACTATATGTGCTTGCGTTGTCACAAACTGATATTAGGCAAATTAGAATTTTAGCAACCAGGAAATGAAGGATCGATTTCTGCATTGTGCAGCTTTATAGGTTGCAATATGGTCTGCACCCACATACAAAAACAGTTTATGCTTGTCTCCTGTATGAGGGAAATTAGCATTCTGTGGAAGTGAATCAAATAACCAGCTACTGTATCAACTTGGCATCTCCAAAAGTGAGTAATCAAATGTAACCCGTTATGTAGTCCTCAGCTGTCCAGGCATGCCAGTACAACCATCATATGCTAAGAAATTGCACAATATCATTATAGTCAGCTGAACCATTTATCCTGACATGGAAGTTTATCTTCAAACAAATATCAATGAAGGTTCTCCTGTCCTAGGTCGACTCTTAAAAATGCAGGGCACATGCCGTTTCCCTCTTTCCTCAAGGGCAAATTGCTCTCAGGAAGCATGTGGCTCAAGAAAGATTCTTCCCCACTTCCAGTTCAAACAATTGAGAGAATGGAAACAAACCATGTTGGGAAACATTCTGACGTTCCACCATGCATCATTCTAGAAGTTTGATTTTAATTTAGGATGTGAGTAGAAGTGAGACAGACTCTCGAGATACAATATTTTTTTGAAGCGCTCTTCCTTGATTGATACTAGCCGTAAGCTGGGTATAATTTTAAATTGTATTTAAATTTTGTATTTAAATTTCAGAAAAAAGGGCATCGTTCACTTCTTTTTTTAACACACATTGGTCAAACTAAGCAATTATTTTTTTAGGTGCATTTCACAACCTGTTAGTTGCATAATCCTAACAGGATGGAACGTAACATGGTGGAAATCTGGAGCCTAAATTAGACAGCTCTGTGAGTGTGCAAGATTGAGCTAGCATAACGGTGAACACTTAAATCGGATTTTAACTTCTATCAAACATTTTGAAATTTGGTTAATTTTCTCAATAATCCAGCCTAACAGGGTGGACATTTATGAGTGTGAGACTGACATGGGACATTAAATGTATTCATATTTCTCGTGGAAGTGGATGAATAACACCGGCGGACATGGCATAAAACGCCTACATCCACTGAGAAT
Organism: Oncorhynchus gorbuscha; assembly: GCF_021184085.1. Taxonomy (NCBI): domain Eukaryota; kingdom Metazoa; phylum Chordata; class Actinopteri; order Salmoniformes; family Salmonidae; genus Oncorhynchus; species Oncorhynchus gorbuscha. Next base: position 59,309,586 of record NC_060180.1, on the reverse strand, counting down.
AAAAAAAATTAAAGTGTTAAAAATGCATACAATTCCATTTCAAGGTCCATATTTTTGTTTTGAATGTAAAAATGACCAATTGTTTTATATTTAAAGCATTTTGGAATCTACATTTTACAATAATTAAGTTTATTTCCTGGGAACAGAAATGACCCGGCTAGCAAGCTAGCTACCGCTTCTTAACTAGCTAGCTATGCCAACAACATAATAGGCTAATTAGCTAGGGGTAACAAAGTCAAGAGAAACTCGGGTGCCAGTGAAAATGTAGTAGACATCTTGGTAGCATAATAATAATAAAAGAAGGTACAAACGGCATGACATCGATAGGAAATTTTACGCTTTTTAAAAATGACATATTTTAATTCAGTTAGGCAGTATCCCCATTTCAAAAACAGAATACCATCCTGCAGCTTGCTGATGCTAACTAGCTAGCTATAAAACAGTCAGCTAACTAGCAAGCATCCAGCTAGCAGCTTCCAAGGAGTCAAATCTCGGATTGGTAGATATCATTATCCTTTTACTTTAGAACTAAATAGGTTTGCACATTATATTATTATATCCTAGTTAACTACTTAAGTTAGCGTTATGTGCAATCTTTCCATGCACTTCAGTTGGGAAAGGGTGAAATCCCAAATGAAGTTTTCGTGGATTTACACAGGACTTTGCCAACTATGGTGATGTATCATCAACTCAGCCTAACATGTATTGTTTGTTTTAGTCAGCAGGATAAAACGGCATGTTGAATAATTTGATAATTTTAGCTCATCTCTTACAAATTTGCGCCATATTTGCGCGAGCCTCACGTCCAGTCCAGGCATTGCAACATTGTTTCCAGACCAAATGCTGTGAATGGAACATTGGAAACAAACACGCCATACAAAGTAAACGCGACTTACCTTTGCAATTGCTTTTTTGTATCTCATGACGGCTTGCTGGATGAGAATATGGATTTTGATATTTCCATCTCCGCACGGTACCACCACCCTAGTCCTTCCAAAACACACAGTCACTTTCATAGTTTAATATCCGATAGATCTTGCCCAGATTCGGAGGAAAACCGAGGATAAATTATCCCTTTGAAAGTCAGCCGAAACATGAATTAAATTTGGTTATTGAATCTTGTATCCTTAAAAAGAGATGAGACCAAAATATCTTTCACATTTTATCCAGGGACAACATTGTTAGCTGTGTGTTTCTGACCACCTGTTTAGTCCTCCTTCTGTTTCCACGTTCCCAGACTAGTGCAGGGAGCAACAGCTCCATCAGGATTCGATTGGGGAACGGCCTCCACACTCTGGTCAAGACTGGAACTGTCCAAGGTGGTATATGGCGCGCGCGAGCAATTGCACCCATGTGTGCGTGAACAATTGGGTGATTTCGAAAAATATCTGAGATCTTGACAATATTTTGTAATGAAAAAAATATTTCCTGCAAAGGAACCTCTTTAACATGCAATATTATTGAATCATATCCCTCCCTACAAATGGCACACTACTCCCAGTCCTTAAACTGTAAACTAGGCCTACTTTAGTAGTAAACATGTCACAGGAACCCTCCAGGAGATCATTCTGCTCTTCTATCATCTATTTATTTCTGATACATATTCAAACGCAATAAACACGTGTAGGCCTATTTTGATTAATACAATTTATACAAAGATATCCAGCACTTCGGAATATAGTTATTTTTGTTTTATTGCATAACAGAAATCTCAAGGACATGTTCTGGCCACAAAACCTTGATCTCCACCTGCCTGGTGCTATTTTGGTGCTTTGTTCTAGTGTCCTAACCTAAAACTGAAACCAAGTCCCAATGAAAACCAGAGCAAATCCATGTGTGAATCTTGTGGAACAGCTGCCTTGATTTGGCACATAGCTATGCAGAACATGACTGTGTGCTGTGAGGAACCTGCTCTCACCATGACTGTGTACCATATCGGACCTTTTTCCCATAGGGTCCTGGTCAAAAGTAGTGCACTATAAAGAGATTAGGTTGCCATTTGGGATGTAACCATATTAACTTTTTATATGGGCCTCCATGAACAGTGCTGTCCCAAAAGTGTGGGCTCATGGGTGAGCCACATGTTCTAAGGCAGAAAACCAAAGAGTTACTGAAAGGCAAGGCAATTTGTCTTCTAACTACAATATGACTTAAATTGACATGCTTTATTATATCTTCCTATGCCCCAGGGTTGGGCTCAATTCGAATTGAAGGCAGTCAATTCAGGAAGTGGATTTGAATTTAACATTTATTTATTTTTTAAACGTTGTAGTAATTAGCTTCTACCTTTCAGTTTATTGTGAAGTCTGAAAATAAATGCCCCTTTTTAGATTATTTAATTGTAATTTTAGTTTACTTTCTGAATTGACTGCTTTCAATTCGAATTGAACCCTACCATGCTATGCCCCAGAATTGATGAGCATATCTTCATGCCCCAAAAGCCTGAGCTAAAGCAGAAAACCAAGCTATTTCACAATATCTTGTGACTTTTCCTAACACAGGTTCATGGACTTACAGTACAAACATTAATGTGTTTATCTCTGTACACACTTTATAAAGTGTATACAAAGGGAATGATTAAAATGTTTGTATTTTTGCATACTGTTACTGTGGTTACACCTCTGTAAATATTTATCAACATTGACCACCTGAAAGATCTTGACCAAGGCCGGCTGGTGCAAATGCTTTAAAATGACCTTTAAATATTTTTTTATTTTTTTCTTAATGGGATGTTATACATTTACTCAATAATGTTTGCCTGACAGAATTGTAGTAATAACTGTAATGGGTCAATTAACTCTTCACATCTTGAATGTTCCGTTTTTTACTGTTTTTATTGCAATGTCAACATGCAAGTTTTGGGCGACACCTTGTGGAATGTTTACGTACTGCACTTGGCTTACTTGACCTGTAAGAAGCATAAGCCATTGACGAATGTCCTCTATCACACTAAGTTCAGGGCAAGTTTTTCCAGTTACAGACTCCCTCTCATCAGTTTGGGATGACATCTCAATATGAAGGCATATGCCATCTCTTGGCATGTTCAAACAGCAGCCTGGCTCATCCCAGGATTCTCTTTCAGTGCCAGAGGGTCTGGTGGGCTGTATAGCAACTTGGCTTCTCCATCACAACAAACTCATAACACTGCCTGTGTCCCAGAATGCACCACATTCCCTATATAGTGCACTACTTTTGAACAGAGCTGGGTACCCTGGTTAAAAGTAGTGCACTACATAAGGAATAGGGTGCCATTTAAGATACATCCTTAACTCAGCCAGCCAGGGCCCTGGGCAACACGACTCATCATGTCACCATTTAAGGCTTAATCCTGACAGTCAGACACAAATGAACATCTTTATGGGCAGTCAAATGTAACAGATAGCCCACAGCTTGCTTAATAACAGTACTGTTTCCTTCCTCACCAGCCCACTCTGGTATTCAATATTGGATCCTATCTCGCAAACATAGGTGGCTGCCCTCTTGACAACTGCTCCACCAAGAAGATAAACATTTGATGCCACAGGTGGAGGCATTTCAAGCTGAGAAGTCTAAAAGTGCTGAATCCTGGCCTCTGTACTAAGGCGTGTGTGTGTGTGTGTGTGTGTGTGTGTGTGTGTGTGTGTGTGTGTGTGTGTGTGTGTGTGTGTGTGTGTGTGTGTGTGTGTGTGTGTGTGTGTGTGTGTGTGTGTGTGTGTGTGTGTGTGCAATAAATGTAATGTTTTATTAGTTTTTCATTGTGCAACAATGCACAATCAATATAACTTATTTAATCATGTAGCCTTATTCCTATACAACATGTAGAAGTCATTTTTTTTGTAAGTGTTCATGTGATCAGATAGTACAAGAGGTATGCTAATACGCCACCCCCTGGTGGTTACAGAATAATATGTATATTACATTTACATTTAAGTCATTTAGCAGACGCTCTTATCCAGAGCGACTTACAAATTGGTGCATTCACCTTATGACATCCAGTGGAACAGTCACTTTACAATAGTGCATCTAAATCTTAAAGGGGGGGGGGGTGAGAGGGTTTACTTATCCTATCCTAGGTATTCCTTAAAGAGGTGGGGTTTCAGGTGTCTCCGGAAGGTGGTGATTGACTCCGCTGTCCTGGCGTCGTGAGGGAGTTTGTTCCACCATTGGGGGGCCAGAGCAGCGAACAGTTTTGACTGGGCTGAGCGGGAGCTGTACTTCCTCAGTGGTAGGGAGGCGAGCAGGCCAGAGGTGGATGAACGCAGTGCCCTTGTTTGGGTGTAGGGCCTGATCAGAGCCTGGAGGTACTGAGGTGCCATTCCCCTCACAGCTCCGTAGGCAAGCACCATGGTCTTGTAGCGGATGCGAGCTTCAACTGGAAGCCAGTGGAGAGAACGGAGGAGCGGGGTGACGTGAGAGAACTTGGGAAGGTTGAACACCACCTACATGTAGGTAGGGATAAATAATATAATAAATAATATATGCCATTTAGCAGACGCTTTTATCCAAAGCGACTTACAGTCATGTGTGCATACATTCTATGTATGGGTGGCCCCGGGGATCGAACCCACTACCCTGGCATTACAAGTGCCATGCTCTACCAACTGAGCTACAGAAGGATAAAAGTGGCTAGGTAATCAGGATAGATAGTAAACAAGGCAACAGCAGTGTGAAAGAGTGTCTCTATTTGTGAATGTGTGTAGCGTCAATATGCATGTGTGTTTTGTGTGTATTTAGAAAAAAAAAATTGGGGGGGGTTTCACCTTTATTTAACCAGGTAGGCTAGTTGAGACCAAGTTCTCATTTACAACTGCGACCTGGCCAAGATAAAGCAAAGTAGTGCGACACAAACAACACAGAGTTACACATGGGATAAACAAACGTACAGTCAATAACACAATAGAAAAGTCTATATACAGTGTGTGTAAATGTAGTAAGATTAGGGATTATATGTCCCTCGGCTATACAAGAGAGTCAGTGCAAATACATGGGTTCAATGCAAATGGTCAGGGTAGCCATTTGATTAACTGTTCAGCAGTCATATGGCTTGGGGGAGAAGCTGTTCAGGAGGCTTTTGGTCCCGGACTTGGCGCTCCGGTACACTTGCCGTGTAGTAGCAGAGAGAACAGTTTTAGAGCTTTCCTCCAACATTACCTGGTATAGAGGTCCTGGATGGCAGGGAGCTCGGCTCCAGTGATGTACTGGGCTGTATGCACTACCCTCTGTAGCGCCTTACAGTCAGATGCCAAGCAGTTGCCATACCAAGCGGTGAATCAGCCAGTCAAGATGCTCTCAATGGTGCAGCTGTAGAACCTTTTGAGGATCTGAGGGCCTATGCCAAAACCTTTAAGCCTCCAGGGAGGGGAGAGGTGTTGTCATGCCGTCTTCACGACTGTGTTGGTGTGTTTGGCCCACGATAGGTCCTTAAGGATGTGGACCCAGAGGAACTTGACGCTATCATCCGCCTCCACTACAGCCTAGTTGATGTGAATGGAGGCGTGCTAGGCCCTCATTTCCTGCAGTCCACAATACGCTCCTTTGACTTGCTGACTTTGACAGGGGGTTGTTGACCTGGCTCTCTGACCTCCTCCCTATAGGCTGTCTCATCATCGTCGGTGATCAGGCCTACCACCGTCGTGTTGACGGCAAACTTAATGATGATGTTGGAGTTGTGCTCGGCAACGCAGTCATGGGTGAACAGGGAGGGCAGGAGGGGACTAAGCAAGCAACTCTGAGGGGCCTGCGTGTTGAGGGTCAGCGTGGCGAATATGTTGTAGCCTACCCTCACCACCTTTGGGCGGCCCGTCAGGAAGTGAAGGATCCAGTTGCAAAGGGAGGAGTTCATTCCAACGGCACTTAACTTAGTGATGAGCTTGGAGGGCACTATGCTGTTGAACACTGAGCCGTAGTCAATGAAGGTGTTCCTTTTGTCCAGATGGGAAAGGGCGGTGTGGAGTGCAATAGAGAGTGTGCCATTTGTGGATCTTTTGGGGTGGTATGTGAATTGGAGTTGGTACAGTATCTGTGCCATCATGACATTTTCTTCTTAATTGGATGATTGCTCCAACTAATAGGAATACCCACTCAATATCCATGCTAAAATGGGTTATATCCATCAGGCACAACTCCAATATACATTTTTGGTTCCAGAGTGGCACAGCAATCTAAGGAACTGCATCTCAGTGCAAGAGGTGATGTACACTCCCTGGTTCAAATCCAGGCTATATCACATCTGGCTGTGATTGGGAATACAATTGGCCCAGCTTTGTCCGGGGTAGGCCGTCATTGTAAATAAGAATTTGTTCTTAACTGACTTGCCTAGTTAAATTTTAAAAATTAAGTCATTTTTGTCCAACATTTCACTGATATTTATTTCACTAGGAAAGTCAGTTAACAAATTCTTATTTAGAATGACAGCATACCCCAGGACCAGCCTGGATTCGAAACAGGGTTTTTGTAGTGACGCCTCTAGCACTGAGATGCAGAACCCCATATCAGTGCATTTTTAACAACATAACCATTATGAAACTTCTATATTTAGAGAAATTCTGTTGAGAACAATCATAAAGTGGTTGTTAATAAGCTGTTGTTCTGTGAAACCAACAGGTAACATTAGGCATTAGCATGTGCCTGTTCCCCATTGTAGAGACGAATGACTATTCAGGTTGGTTTTGTAGTTGTACACTGGAGAGCACTTATTTAAATTACATACAAAAAAGCATGACGCAATTTGCCTGTCCGTTAATCTTGACTAACGACATGATCCTGCTAGTGCATTGACAGACCATATTGTGCTACCACGAACCTGGCATATTGATGACAAACATGTTCACCCTTCTCATCTAGGAAACCATAGTTTGATTATATATTGGATGTTTGCACGCGGACATGGATATTTACCAGAGTACTGCTCTTATGAAATGCTGGATGACCAAAGAGTGTTCAGTTATAAAAGCAATGTAAGAGACTCGTTTTAAACCTGGCTACTTTAAATCCTTCACAAGACATGCAAATGCCACTCTAGGATTTAATGGTAAGTAAGTAAGCCTTGTCTGAGCCGGAAAAGCCCACAGGGCCTCTGTAGTGTGAGGCAGCTTGATGTACAAGTACACTCCCTGGACAGGACATTACTCAGCTGCAGGGCCTTAGCACCAATCCATCTCCTTACTAAATGGTAGATTGACAATAATTATCTGATTACATATACTGCACATTGTATGGGCATATTATATTGTATTTTTGTCACAGTAAGAACATAAACGGATGACTCAGGAATGTAACATGCAGCCTATGTGTCATGTATGAAAGGTTATTGATATGTAGTATGTACGTACATTTGTTTTCTTAATAAGGTCCACTTATTCAGTTAATATATGGTTGTGAATTAGACCATGATGGAATCCAGAGTGGACTGTACAAGTTCTCCGTCAATGGGAAATACACTCTCTTTCTTTGGATGATGACACCATGCTCTGGAGCCACTCAGTTCCCCATGCAATGGCATTAGCAACTAACACCATTCTGGTTGGGTATAAACTTTAGCACCAAAGTCATTTGCCCTATGTGAAACGTGATTGTGTTCCAAGATTGAAGAACGTTTACACACATAGTAAGATGGCCATCAACAGAAAAGGTAAGATCACTTATTAAATGTTATGGCTCTGACCATGCATTGGTTCAATTGATATAGATTTGTAAAACATGTAAATAAAAAATCCTCTTACAGCTATCAACTTTTAATATTAGTTGCATGATATTAATATATAGAGTTTTTGTACATTGCTATAAGAGTTCAGCAAGGCTTCACATGCAGATATGATCTAGTTTTGGCTTGATCAGATAGGGGCAGTTTTTCTGTTAGATGTATTTGAAATACTTCCTAAACTAACTTTTTTGTATTTTGTCATTTTGCATTTAAAAAGGGCTGAGTTATTTTTTTACAATTCTAACACCAATGCAGCAAATCTCAAGTAATAGGGGTCACAAAACACTATGAACTGTGCCAATTGTCTAGGCTATTGGTAGTGTTCAGCATGTTAGCCAAGGGTCATAAACAGGTTGCTTTTTATGAATGTATTTCCTGCATAATATTTTTTTGGGAACCAGTATATTGTAGTTTATTTTGATATGTTGGTCTTTAGGGTATTTTGTAACAAGACACATTGGATGTATCTGTGCACATCTTCGATTATAGGCCTAATTATACCAACTGTTGTCTTGTGGCATTCAAAACAAACTGTACTGTATGATGCTAATCAAATAATCTGAGACATACCAACGTATGATGGTCCAACCACATTTCATTGGAATGACACCGGAACAACGTAGGAACAAATAACTATCTTGTATGACCCGTTTGGCAGCATTGGCAACCTTTGCATACACACTGCAATATATCTTACTTAATATTTGTTGAATGTGAATGTGGATATTTAGGCAAAATTTGAAGCTAATTCCTGATTTGTATAGTACAATACTGTATACTATAGTACTGTATTGTACCTACAATTATAAGTAGGTGGGCAATGGTTATTGTCTTGCACTTTGTCTTGCAGAGTGCATGGGATTTTGTATTGTAATGTTCTGTCCTTGACAGTTCGTCCTGAAGTGGTCATTAGACCTAGAACTGGAGAAGACCGAGTCAAGGACATCTCTGTTAAGTGGGAGCTGGATGGGAAGCCAACCTCTCTACATGTGGCAACAGACATCAAACCTGATCATGATTTGACTTACCAACTGCATAAAACCATCTTCATCTCTGGTTCTAAACACAACTACTCATGTTGCGTGGAGCACAGCAGACTACCCGAGCCTCTACAGATCGATCAGGGTGAGATAAAGATTTATTTGCGTTCCACTTTAAATCAAATATACAGCTGAAGTCGGAGGTTTACATACACCTTAGCCAAATACTCAGTTTTTCACAATTCCTGACATTTAATCCTAATAAAAATTCCCTGTCTTAGGTCAATTAGGATCACCACTTTATTTAAAGAATGTGAAATGTCAGAATAATAGTAGAGAGAATTAATCATTTCACCTTTTACTTCTTTCATCACATTCCCAGTGGGTCAGAAGTTTACATATACTCAATTAGTATTTGGTAGCACTGTCTTTAAATAGTTTAACTTGGGTCAAACATTTCAGGTCGCCTTCCACAAGCTTCCCACAATAAGTTGGGTGAATTTTGGCCCATTCCTCCTTAAAGAGCTGGTGTAACGGAGTCAGGTTTGTAAGGCCTCCTTGCTCGCACACACTTTTTCAGTTCTGGGCACACATTTTCTATAGGATTGAGGTGAGGGCTTTGTGATGGCCACTCCAATGCCTTGACTTTGTTGTCCTTAAGCCATTTTGCCACAACTTTGGAAGTATGCTTGGGGTCATTATCCATTTTGAAGACCCATTTGCAACCAAGCTTTAACTTTAACTGATGTCTTGAGATGTTGCTTCAATATATCCACATAATTTTCCTCCCTAAGATGCCATCTATTTTGTGAAGTGCACCAGTCCCTCCTGCAGCAAAGCACTCCCACAACATGATGCTGTCACCCCCGTGCTTCACGGTTGGGATGGTTTTCTTCGGCTTGCAAGCCTCCCCCCTTTTTCCTCCAAACATAACGATCGTCATTATGGCCAAAGCAGTTCAATTTTTGTTTCATCAGACCAGAGGATATTTCTAAAAAGTGTGATCTTGTACAGTTGCAAACCGTAGTCTGACTTTTTTATGGCGGTTTTGGAGGAGTGGCTTCTTCCTTGCTGAGCGGCCTATCGGGTTACGTCGACTCGTTTTACTGTGGATATAGATACTTTTGTACCTGTTTCCTCCAGCATCTTCACAAGGTCCTTTGCTGTTGTTCTGGGATTGATATGCACTTTTCGCACCAAAGTACGTTCATCTCTGTGAGAACCTTACTGAGCGGTATGACGGCTGTGTGGTCCCATGGTGTTTATACTTGTGTATTATTGTTTGTACAGATGAACAGGGTACCTTCAGGCATTTGGCAATTGCACCCAAGGATGAACCAGACTTGTGGAGGTCTACAATTTTCTTTCTGAGGTCTTGGCTGATTTCTTTTGATTTCCCCATGATGTCAAGCAAAGAGGCACTTGAGTTTGAAGGTAGGCCTTGAAATACATCCACAGGTACACCTCCAGTTGATTCAAATGATGTCAATTAGCATATCAGAAGCTTCTAAAGCCATGACATAATTTTCCAAGCTGTTTAAAGGCACAGTCAATTTAGTGTACAGTGGGGCAAAAAAAATATTTAGTCAGCCACCAATTGTGCAAGTTCTCCCACTTAAAAAGATGAGAGAGGCCTGTAATTTTCCTCATAGGTACACTTCAACTATGACAGACTAAATGAGAAAAAACTATCCAGAAAATCACATTGTAGGATTTTTAATTTATTTATTTGCAAATAATGGTGGAAAATAAGTATTTGGTCACCTACAAACAAGCAAGATTTCTGGCTCTCACAGACCTGTAACTTCTTCTTTAAGAGTCTCCTCTGTCCTCCACTCGTTACCTGTATTAATTGCACCTGTTTGAACTTGTTATCAGTATAAAAGACACCTGTCCACAACCTCAAACAGTCACACTCCAAACTCCACTATGGCCAAGACCAAAGAGCTGTCAAAGGACACCAGAAACAAAATTGTAGACCTGCACCAGGCTGGGAAGACTGAATCTGCAATAGGTAAGCAGCTTGGTTTGAAGAAATCAACTGTGGGAGCAATTATTAGGAAATGGAAGACATACAAGACCACTGATAATCTCCCTCGATCTGGGGCTCCACGCAAGATCTCACCCCGTGGGGTCAAAATTATCACAAGAACGGTGAGCAAAAATCCCAGAACCACACGGGGGGACCTAGAGCGGGGACCAAAGTAACAAAGCCTACCATCAGTAACACACTACGCCGCCAGGGACTCAAATCCTGCAGTGCCAGACGTGTCCCACTGCTTAAGCCAGTACATGTCCAGGTCCGTCTGAAGTTTGCTAGAGAGCATTTGGATGATCCAGAAGAAGATTGGGAGAATGTCATATGGTCAGATGAAACCTAAATAGAACTTTTTGGTAAAAACTCAACTCGTCGTGTTTGGAGGACAAAGAATGCTGAGTTCATCCAAAGTACACCATACCTTCTGTGAAGCATGGGGGTGGAAACATCATGCTTTGGGGCTTTTTTTCTGCAAAGGGACCAGGACGACTGATCCGTGGAAAGGAAAGAATGAATGGGGCCATGTATCGTGATATTTTTAGTGAAAACCTCCTTCCATCAGCAAGGGCATTGAAGATGAAACGTGGCTGGGTCTTTCAGCATGACAATGATCCCAAACACACCGCCCGGGCAACGAAGGAGTGGCTTCGTAAGAAGCATTTCAATGTTCTGGAGTGGCCTAGCCAGTCTCCAGATCTCAACCCCATAGAAAATCTTTGGAGGGAGTTGAATGTCTGTGTTGCCCAGCAACAGCCCCAAAACATCACAGCTCTAGAGGAGATCTGCATGGAGGAATGGGCCAAAATACCAGCAACAGTGTGTGAAAACCTTGTGAAGACTTACAGAAAACGTTTGACCTCTGTCATTGCCAACAAAGGGTATATAACAAAGTATTGAGAAACTATGGTTATTGACCAAGTACTTATTTTCCACCATAATTTGCAAATAAATTCATTAAAAATCCTACAATGTGATTTTCTGGATTTTTTTTCTCTCATTTTGTCTGTCATAGTTGAAGTGTACCTATGATGAAAATTACAGGCCTCATCTTTTTAAGTGGGAGAAATTGCACAATTGGTGGCTGACTAAATACTTTTTTGCTTCAATGTGTGTAAACTTCTGACCCACTGGAATTGTGATACATTGAGTTATAAGTGAAATAATCTGTCTGTAAACAATTGTTGGAAAAATTACTTGTGTCATGCACAAAGTAGATGTCCTAACCGACTTGTCAAAACTATAGTTTGTTAACAAGAAATTTGTGGAGGGGTTGAAAATTAGTTTTAATGACTCCAACCTAAGTATATGTAAACGTCCGACTGCAACTGTATGCATTCTATATATTTTAGATGTTTTGGTCATCCATTTCTTTTATTTCAACAATTCCACCTAATAAACAGATTGTTGATAAATGCAGTTCTGCTTTGGCTGAAATGCCAATCTAAGTAAGTTTGGAAAATTATTATTAAAAAAACGTTGCCATTTGACAAAAAACTTTCATTCAATACTCATATTATTTGTATAGCTATGTATTGAATGGTAGCCTTTATAAATATAGGCCCATTATACTGTATTTATACTGTTTGTTTTACTAGTATTTTGAGATATACCGCTACACAAAATGTACCAATATATTTCTAGAGACAATGTACAAAATTACATTATGTAAGGATATTTCGTAAAACATTTGAAGTATTTTGTTGTTATCTATGTGCAAAATGTAAAACAGTTCATTCCTGTGAGTGTTATGTTACTGTTGTACTTTCACAAGTTACATGTTTTTGTGTAGAGGTAGACTCGGTGAGATGACGTTGCAACGAACAATGTACTGAGGAAACTTGCCTTTTGCCTGAACCAGATTAAGAAAGGATAGTGTAAATGAGTCATTGTAAATAAGAATGACTTGCCTGGTTATATATATTTTTAAATAGCAATATCAAATCAAATTTATTTATATAGCCCTTCGTACATTCAGCTGATATCTCAAAGTGCTGTACAGAAACCCAGCCTAAAACCCCAAACAGCAAACAATGCAGGTGTAAAAGCAATATGTTCTCTCAATATTTTCAGCACTGAGCAAATTTCAAGTCTGCTGAGCTCAAATATATATATATATTTTTTAACTTAAGAATGTGTTTTCTATTATTGTTTTTCTCTGGGTGTACTGATGTGTTTTATGTGTATGCAGGGCTCATTTGAGAAAGAGACCTTGCTCTCAGCATGACTCCCTGTCGAAATAAAGGTGAAATCAATAAAACATGTATACATTTCAAACCAGAGTTGTTTTCCCGTTTACAACCACTAGATAGCACATCCAGATCAAATTGAAATACTGTAAACTTTGCCTGACTACTCCAACTGAAGTTTGTGCAGCCAGGCAACTCTTGGCCTACATTACAAGTTACAACATGATCTGAAAAAAATACGATCAATGTTAAGTGTTCACTGTGTACATGGGATAGAAGGAAAATATAATGACAATGTTTAGGCTAACTCTTTAAACTTCAAAGAGTAGGTCTAAACACTAGTATACTATTTTTAACTCACAGTATTGCTAGTAATACACAGTGTCAAAGGTTAATTCTAAGATTATTATTAGTGTATCCAGTGCATTGTTGTCTAACGTTAAACATGAACAGAATGATTTGCCCTCAGTCTAGCTACAGTAGCAGAGTACAGTAATCTGTGAAGCTCCTCCCATGTGTAGTGTTTTTCTGTAGTGTTCAGTTGGAGTGGACGAGTGCTCGGTCGACATTTTAGCGCTGCATCATCAGGACTGACGTGGGGACTACGTGGCTCGAGCCATCCACTCCTTCCATAATTAGTGACGAGTCTGACTACGTAATTTATAACTTTTGGTAAGTTATTACACTGTAGCCTACTCGCGGCACAAGCCCAGAAAAAAGGAGCGACAGGACAGAACGTTCACGGTTTACAATGACGCATGGACAAACTTTCGATTCGCAGTCGAATCTACTTCCTGCTTGCTAGCCAGCTGAACAACTTCATGCACAGAAACAAATGCAGTAGTGTTTGGCTTGCTAGCTGACATGGTATACAGTGACAATTGGCTTGCCAACCTGTGACCGTATATTATTACTTAACTTTTGTTTGTAACTCCCTGCTACTAGTTAGCTGCTAGTTACATTATCTAAAGCTAACGTTACCACCCTTAATGCTTTTCGGTGCGAGTCGCAATTTCTATCGAACATAGCTAAACGACGCAACTCCATTAGCGTTCTCTTTTTGAAAAGCTAACGTTAGCCAGCTACTGAAGAAAATACATTGTGGTTGTCAGCAATACCTTTTAATAAATGTACCAAATGTATATTCTTTATGTGCTGAATATGGCTACAGATGTAGCAGAAAGTTTCATATGTAACAACCTCGCTACAGGTACAAACTAACCAGTTTAGAAACAAGACTCCTCCCATTTCGAATTCAGACAGGCGCATGTTTGCTCCATGGGGGGAAAGTTATGTGAAAATATGAACCAAGGTCCAAGCAATAGCAACTGTCATATTTAACACTACATTGCATTGAATACATTAATTTGATTCACAATCAGATCAACCTTTTGGTTGAACTGTGTTCTTGTAATGCTTTACTTGAAGGCCACTTGACTTAAACTTTATGAAGAGCTCTTGGAACTTTGATGGCATATCAGAGGAGGCTGGGGGGAGGAGCTATAGGAGGACAGGGTTATTGTAATGGCGGGAATGGATTCTATTCTGTTCTATTTCAACCATTGTAATGAGCCTGTCCTCCCATATAAGTCAGGCGCCTGAGTGCCGCAGAGGTCTAAGCCACTGCATCTCAGTGCAAGAGGTGTCACTACAGTCCCTGGTTCGAATCCAGGCTGTGATTGGGAGTACCATAGGGCAGCGCACAATTGGCCTGGGGTAGGCTGTCATTGTAAATAAGAATTTGTTCTTTGCCTAGTTAAATAAAATAATAAGTTAATTTGTCCCAATACTTTTTGTCTTCTAAAATGTTGGGACTATGTACCAAAAGTGCTGTAATTCTTAACCTCATAGTCATTGTATAATTTCAAATCCAAAGTGCTGGAGCACAGAGTTAAAAAAAACTAAATGGTCACTGTCCCAATAATTATGGATTTTAAAGTCCAACCTTAAACTTTAAAAAACCAAGCTAGGTAGACTATAATTGTACCTTGCCTAATTTCCTGACATTTCCAGTCCGATGACCATGGACACAGAGGTTGCGTCGTCAAAGCAGGAGGGACGTTTTGATGACTCTCTGTCTGATGAGGATCCAAGTCAGAGTGAATCCAACTCACCCACTGCAGTAATCACTCAGGTAGATACATCACTCTTATAATTCAGATGTGTATCGGGGTTTAAATAGCCTGGTCCCAGATCTCTTTATGTTTTTGCCAACTCCCATTACTCACTGTGAAGCCAAATATGACAATAAATGACAAGGCTTTTGCATTTCCTCAAATATTTCTTAAATATTGTTTAAATTGCTTGTAAAATAATTGAACATCTCTCGTCTTCCTCTAGGTTTCAGGAACAGGAGACTCCGCTGGCATGACAGTGGTGCAGTTACCTAGTGGGCAGACACTTCATGTTCAGGGTGTCATCCAGGCTCCTCAGGCCTCTGTCATCCAGTCACCACAGATGCAGAATGTACAGGTAGCTCCTTCCCTATTCCTATATAGTGCATTGCTTTTGACTAGTGCTCTATATAGGGAATATGTGCTATTTGGGATACAGACTCTTGTCACTATAGTCTTCTTAGCTAAATTCAGTCAAATCTGCATTGTGTTATTTTACAGAGTAGTTATTTTTCCCCATAGAAAAACCAAAGAATGGTTTTGCGTACTTGTAGCTATAGTTTCTTAGCCTGAGTGCCAGTCTGTTTGTCCCATCATGCAAAATTCTTGTCAAACATGCTTGGCTTGACAATGACACCATTGAAGTTAGCAAAAGCACAAAGTTTAACCTTCATGTGCACAGAATGTTGTATTGTGTCTGACTGTCTCTAAGACAACACACTGTCTGCTTTCATTAGACAAATCAGCACGTGATGTCACCCTACTTGTCCTTTATTTTCTAAATTACAGAGAATCTGTCCCAAATGGCATTCTATTCCCTATATAGTGTACTACTTTTGACCAGAGCCCTGTGGGGGAATAGTGTGTCATTTCAGAAACACCCTGAGATTTCTACTATTGTCCAAATTTGTTTTCAGCACTGGGAATGACTTTTATTTTTCAGTATTCAGTAAGGTATTTTAAATGGAGGGAGGTGACTGTACACAGGGATCATATCTATGCATTACTTTCAGACTTCATAGTGTTTTTCTTTGCTCCAGATAACCTCCATAGCTGAGCTTGAAGATGGGGAGTCAACAGCCACAGACACACAGAAAAGAAGAGAGATTCTCTCAAGACGCCCATCTTATCGGTTGGTAGACATAAAAACATTGCAAATATGAAACAAACAAAAAGTAGTGCACTATAAAGGGAGCAAGATGTAATTTGATAAACAAGCAATGACATTTCAAAGCAATCGAAGCAGAGTAGTTTATTACGTGCTTTCCTCTTTCTTTCAGAAAAATCCTCAATGAGCTATCATCAGATTCCTCCTCAATTCCGAGAATCGAGGAAGAGAAACCCGAAGATGAGGTTCCATCCTCCAGTGTGCCTGCAGTTCAAGTGCCAACTTCAATCTATCAGACCAGCAGTGGCCAATACAGTGAGTTTCATTAGGCTCTTGTCAAAATTAGTGCACCATACAGGGTCAAAATGTTGACGTGCACTCACTATTGTGACATTAGGGGTTCTCCCCAAATAATGTAAGAGCTGTGATGCACGGGTTGACTCATAACCGCAGTTATATCTGAGGGGTTGGCGGGTTTAGGGTTATTAAATATTGTGTGGTTGATTAAAGTGAAAACAATACCTTAAAAATACATAAATGTATCATTTGTGTGCAAATTACATCTATAGGTTAAATTTAGGGTTTTCTTAAATTATTTTAGGCCATCTGGTATTAGTGCGTAAGCCAAACCTTTAGGGCCAAACTGAACATGTACCAAATAGACTACATGCCTATCACCAAATGCTTTTAGGAACGGGCAGAAAATGTTACCGTTGCAGAAAATGTTCACGCCGATCCACAGATGCAAATAGGACAATATTGACATTTAATTAAATAAGAGAAAAGCAGCAAAATGAAGAGTTGAAAATTAAGAGAAGGGAGGACCAGAAAAGTAATGTTTGGGAAAGATGAGGTGAAGTGGTAAAAGAGGATGATAGCAGACTATGTTATGTGTTATGATTGTGAGGCGCTATACAAATTAGACAGTCACAAGACAGGACTTCAAATAGGCCTATAGTACATCAAGGTAACTGTAACCTACTGTTTAGATTGGTTGAATGGAAACTGAAGTCTGGACACTGACTGTAGGTCTATAACCTCTCACATAGCCTTTATAATAATTCCTGCAGAATTAAGCATTTCTTGCAGTAAAATTATAAACCAAATGGAGGCTAAATGTTGACTTGGAAACAGGAGTGAAAAAATAGGATTTCTTCCTTTCAGCATCTTGAGAAAATGCTAATGCATGTATCTAGTTATAGACAAGACACCTCACAAGTCCTCAACTGGCAGCTTCATTAAATAGTACCTGCAAACACCAGTCTCAACGTCAACAGCGAAGAGGCAACTCCGGGATGCTGGCCTTCTAGGCAGAGTTGCAAGGAAAAAGCCATATCTCAGACTGGCTAATAAAAAGAAAAGATTAAGATGGGCAAAAGAACATAGGCCAGCATCCCAGAGTTGCCTCTTCACTGTTGACGTTGAGACTGGTGTTTTGCGGGTACTATTTAAGAAAGCTGCCCGTTGAGGACTTGAGGCGTCTGTTTCTCAAACTGGACACTCTAATGTACTTGTCCTCTTGCTCAGTTGTGCCCCGGGGCCTCCCACTCCTCTTTCTATTCTGGTTAGAGCCAGTTTGCGTTGTTCTGTGAAGGGAGTAGTACACAGTGTTGTACGAAATCTTTAGTTTCTTGGCAATTTCTCGCATGGAATAGCCTTCATTTCTCAGACCAAGTATAGACTGACGAGTTTCAGAAGAAAGTTATTTGTTTCTGGACATTTTGAGCCTATAATCGAACCCACAAATGCTGAAGCTCCAGATACTCAACTAGTCTAAAGAAGGCTGGTTTTATTGCTTCTTTAATTAGAACAACAGTTTTCAGCTGTGCTAACATAATTGCAAAAGGGTTTTCTAATGATTGATTAGCCTTTTAAAATGATAAACTTGGATTAGCTAACACAACATGCCATTGGAACACAGGAGTGATGGTTGCTGATAATGGGCCTCTGTACGCCTATGTAGATATTCCATAAAATACAGCTGTTTCCAGCTACAATAGTCATTTACGACATTAACAATGTCTACACTGTATTTCTGATCAATTTGATGTTATTTTAATGGACAAAACATGTGCTTTTCTTTCAAAGACAAGGACATTTCTAAGTGACCCCAAACTTTTGAACGGTAGTGTATATACACTACGTGATGCTCGTCAAACATCTCATTCCAAAATCATGGGCATTAATATGGAGTTGGTCTCCCCTTTTGCTGCTATAACAGCCTCCACTCTTCTGGGAAGGCTTTCCACTACATGTTGGAACATTGCTGCGGGGCCTTGCTTTCATTCAGCCACAAGAACATTAGTGAGGTTGAGCACTGATGATGGACGATTATGCCTGGCTCGCTATCGGCATTCCAATTCATCCCAAAGGTGTGGAGGTCAGGGCTCTGTGCAGGCCAGTCATGTTGTTCCACACCGAACTCGACAAACCATTTCTCTATGGACTTCACTTTGTGCATGAGGGCATTGTCATGCTGAAACAGGAAGGGGCTTTCCCCAAACTGTTGCCACAAGGTTGGAAGCACAAAATTGTCTAGAATGTCATTGTATGCTGTAGCGTTAATATTTCCCTTCACTGGAACTAAGTGGCCTAGCCCAAACCATAAACAGCCCCAGACCATTATTCCTCCTCCACCAAATTTACAGTTGTCACTATACATTCAGGCAGGTAGTGTTCTCCTGGCATCTGCCAAACTCAGATTCGTCTGTCGGACTGCCAGGTGGTGAAGCGTGATTCATCACTCCAGAGAATGTGTTTCCACTGCTCCAGAGTCTAGTGGCGAGCTTTACACCTCTCCAGCCGACGCTTGGCATTGCGCATAGTGATCTTAGGCTTGTGTGCGGCTGCTCGGCCATGGAAACACATTTCATGAAGCTCCCAACGAACAGTTCTTGTGCTGACGTTGGAACTCGGAGTGTTGCAACCGAGAACAGACGATTTTTCAGCACTAGCCGATCCCGTTCTTAGAGAAACAGGTGTGGCTGAAAAAAATCCACTAATTTGAAGGGTTGTCCACATACATTTGAGTCCAAAGCGGGACACTGGCCCTTTTCGGGGCCTCCCCCATGCCGTACTCCACAGCACCAACTTCTGAAATGATCCTGGGGAGAACCCCGACATTCATTTCTATATCCAGTTTGTGTTATTGTGTAAGAGGTCTTAAACGGAAGATTCATTGTGGAGGCCAAATTCTCCAGGTTATAGTTGTGCATCAATAAGCCAGTGACCTTCCATAAAGTACAGTACAGTTCCTTTATTTCAAGAAAAACATCTAATCTAATGGGCCAAAACATCTCGCTTAGAAGCAGCTGATAATCAGCTATTTGTAGCAGTGGTCAGAAATGCACACTCCATTTTAGCTCTGCACATTTACTATCTATATTTTGGTCAGATAAGTTTTAATAAGATTCACACAAACATTCACAATATACCTCTGAGTAACCCATCACTTCTAAAAATGTGTGTCCCTTCTCAGTTGCCATCACCCAGGGGGGAGCCATCCAGATAACCAGCCCAGGCAGTGAGGGTCTGCAGGGCGTACAGACTCTGGCCATGTCCAACTCTGGTACACCCCAGATCCTGCAGTATGCAACCCAGGCAGGGGACTCAGGACAGCAGTTCTTTTCTGTACAAGGTGGCCAGGTGGTGATACAAGGTAGGAACAACTGTACCTAAAACAACTCCATTTTGACTCTGGTCAAAAGTAGTGCACTATGTAGGGAAAAGTGTGATTCATCAACTTATAGGTTTGCATTCATTTGGTAAATGAACAAAAGGAAGCTCTTGAGATGGCTGGAGCTTGACTAGTTTGTCTCTAAAAAGTGTCAAGTTTGGTTGGTTGACCCCGTAATGTTACTATGGAACCAGTGTTATGATTTAACAGTAGAATAGATTCAAATGATGTTAGTTGGAGTACTGTCCACCAGAGTAATGTACGCTTTTTCCCCCTGTGGGGTTTTAGTAAAACGTCAGTATTTTTTATCAATCCAACAACTGGAATATTTCCCACTTTTTATTACTTTAAAACCTTTCTGGCTACTTCTTTATTAGGCTGAACTTATTTACCTTATTTTTCAGAGAAATTAATCAAAAGCTTAATAATCATATATTAATAACAAGTACTAAAAGTGAATCCCCTGGGAGTGCTTCAATCAGGGTGCTCACATTAGTACGGCTGCTGTCACTTGGGCACAATATCCTAATGTTTGTTCTACATCGCCTAGTTGCGTCATAGGGTCTAAAAATAACCAGCTAACCCTCCCTCCCCTATCTTGCTGCATTGTGTTGCTCCACTTTAGCATTTGATCCAGGAGCAGAGCAGGGGAGGGGCTTAGAGGCAGAGTGTCTTATTGACTTCAGCAGGTCCAGTGATGTCATTGTGATGTCAGTGTCCTTAATTGTAATTTTGTGCGAAGTTGATGGGTGTCCACTCCATGTAGAGAGCAGGCAGGGAGAGAGAAAGACACACAGTCAGCTAGATAAAAAGAGAGAAAGTGTGTAATACTGTGGATCCCAGATTGTTAGAGAGTAGAAGATATGGCTGTTACTGGAGATGAGACTGAATCAGGTATGTAACTATCTATGTCTGTTTTCCTTTCTCAGTATTTCTCTGTTTTATTTTTATAGCAAGTTAAATGTGTCATGCTGGTAGTGATAAACAATGTGTACCTGCATTGTTGTTCAATTCAGAGATGCACTTGAATTGTTTCTGTATTTAGAGGGCTAAATACATGTTTTTTTTTGTGAGTAATTACTTTAAAGTTTCTTTTGTTAAGTGTCTTTACAGAACTTTTAAAATGTATTCAAAAGTGTGTGTGTAGTCTACCATAGTTATTAGGTCATAGCAGTTGGCTCAGTTGGAAGCCTCAACTGTGTTTCAGAGTATTAGCAAACTGTCGTGCACTGACTAACTAATTCAGGTTAATAGATATCTACTACAGAGGCATCCTGCCCACAGTTCTCTCTCTGAGACTTGAAAACATTACAAGAGTACTGTGTAATTACCATTCAAAATTCCTATAGTGAATAGCTAGACATTATGTTGACCGAACATGGCAGTAAGTGTTTAGTTAGCTTGCTCAACCCAGTTCCTGTCTCTCTGCTTGCCCCCTAAAACACTCAAACAGAACGCTTCTCTGGAGCAGCCAGGGAGAGGGGGGAGGGGTGGCGTTGACGTCACTCCGGTTTCCTGGAACCAGATGGGGCCAGGGAAATGAGAATGCTAACTGTCGAGTGAGACTCACATTGACGTCAGCTGGGAGTCATACTGTGATTCCAGACAGAACAGAGCCCTCTGTGGGAGCAGTGAAAGAGCAGTGATCACAGCTTCAGTGCTACCAGCTTAGTCATCCACTTCGATAACGACAGGAGAGAGAAGAATTCAGCCTCGTTTATCCCTTTAGATCTGCAAGCTGTTACTTGCTCACTCTTGCGTTAAAACATGAGTGCAGTGGTGGCATTTGGGCCATTATAAATTCATAAATGGAAAAAATAGTCAAATGTTTTGTTGTGAAAATATAGTTGTTTTGAATAAGTGTTTATTCTTGCCATATAAGGATGATAGTTTTCTCCTGTATTTACTTTGGAGTATCAGGAAATGTCAGAGAGACATTTATCAACATACTAGTGGTCAGATCAGAACCACATTCCTACACCAAGGAGCACATTGGAAATACTTTCATGTGTTCTCTTCTGTTTTTTTTATACATCTATTGTGTTCTTCTAGTTTTTTTATTGACCGATAGTAGTCAGAAATGTAGATTGGGAGATGGATAAGAGGGATACAGTACGGAAAGTGAGTGGGGGAATGGAGGATCACACCGCTGCTTGGGACTGCTTTGTACTTTGACATTTTTTTCAAAGTACAAGATTTGTTTGACCCAAAAATTAATGACTCAGTAGTGAATCATCACCAAATAATGTAGGCTGAAACGTAGGCTACAGCCAGTGCTACTGTCTTTTCTCTTTCACTTGGATGGCAGTTATCTACCCAGCAACCAGAAAGACGATTGTCTTAACATAGTCTGACAAAGACATGTCAAGGAGGTAGTTGTAGTAACACCCCCCCCCCCCCCCCCCCCCCCCCCGGACAGTATACCACAACATTCTATAGAAAGTACTACACATGATCAAGGGATAGTTTAGAGTGTAGTATAGTATTCTACAGTATACAACAAAATTCATTAGTAAGTACTGTAGTATTCTATAGTAAACTGTAGTATTTGTTCATGTGAGTACTCAAACCACACAAAGCTAGATCTGTGCTTAGGCCTACTCTCCCTAATTTGGCACCTGTGCTGCAATCTTAAATCTGTCTGTAGAAAAATAACATTTAAATGAGGTTTGGTTTGCTTAATTCACGGTCCGTTGGAATCTGGTCTTGTCTGGTTGTTTTAACAGAAAACACATGAAACAAGTGGTCAGTTGTTGTTAGTTGTTGTGAAATGGACCCATCTACATGATTTGTGTTCAGCGTTTATGTCTAATTTATGGTTGCTTATCCTCTAAGTAGATAGAAGATGAGAAATCTGTGTGATTGAAGGACTCAAGTAAAAAAATACAGCACTTAGTTTTTGCCCCAGTGAGCTAAATATAGGTAAGTGGTCAATGCAAGCGAGAATTTGTTCTCCAGTGTCCACCTTTGTTACGGATACAGTTATCCTGTGTGTGTGTATACCATCCCCCCTAGACTGTCGGGCCAAAAGGGATTCGTAACAACCTTGCTTGAATAAATGACGTAATCACTTCCAATTCTGATGTCCTGTCTGTCTGTGCAAGTGATAAACTTGGTTAAAAGAAGTACTATTAAAATGAACCCTGGTGTTCTGTCTGTGTCCCCTAGCTGCCACTGGAGATATGCCAGCATACCAGCTCCGTTCGCCCACCTCGTCGGGCCTGCCCCAGGGTCTGGTGATGGCTGCGTCCCCAGGCTCCCTGTCCATGCACAATCCCCCGGTGCACACTGAGGAGGTAACACGCAAAAGGGAGGTCCGCCTCATGAAGAACAGGTGAGACAGACACAGGTTGCGTCCCAAATTGGCATCCTCTTCCCTTTATGGTGCACTACTTTTTCCCAGAAGCCCTGATCAAAAGTAGTGAACTATATAGGGAGTCGGGTGCCTTTTGGGACACATACTAGTTTTACTCTGTTACTCTGTTGCTCTGAATTTGGTCAAAACGGGAACAGATTTCTAAATCATTCATGGTCCTCATTCTCAGTTTCCTGTAGATTTCTTTGATAATTGTTAATTGATAATTGATTATCTATAAAGGTTGACTGGATGTTATGGGAAGTCTACAGTGTTTTTGATTGGTGCTTAGAGCTGGGATTTCTCCCACTGTCTCTTTTACTCTGTCTTCTCTAGGGAGGCAGCAAGGGAGTGCCGCAAGAAAAAGAAAGAGTATGTCAAGTGTCTGGAGAACCGTGTGGCTGTGCTGGAAAACCAAAACAAGACCCTCATTGAGGAACTCAAAGCGCTAAAGGACATTTACTGCCACAAGAATGAGTAGCTGAGTAGCTGCTCTCAGCCTTGTGCCAGGAAAGAGAGAGATCCTACTGAGAATGCACAGAGTGGAGTTTACAGATTGACTGCTGTAAAAAAAAAGACTCTGGGACGAAAACTACTTTCACTGTCTTTGTTTCTCGTTTACTCCGCTTGTTTGGGCCCAGTCAATTTGATGCTGCACCGGAGGTTGTTAGGTGGCCGTAGGCTTGTGCTCTCCGGGCTGAAGTCAAGTCCTGCTCCGGACAGGACCCCTGTCTGTCCTTGTGCTTGTATGTGAATACACAAGTGACGCCCAGCCGCGTTTGCTTTTGCTGTTTGCAGGGAGACAGCCAATGAGATGCTAGCCTGCAGAGGAAGAGGAAGTAGATATGCTTCCTGAAGGCACACCGCTCACCACCACTGGCTCACCGCATTTGAGAAGCAGAAGCTGCGAAAGAGCCTCACTATCAGCCAGCAAGTTCACATTAAGTGCACGCAGACTCAGCGGCAAGCCAACCTTCCACAGCCGGACTCTGTTTGTGCTGTCATGCCAACTCCTTGTTACTTTTTTATCACATTTGGCTTGACAATGAAAGCATTTGAGTTGGTAAGAGTACAACCAGATCTGGGACCAGGCTAAACCTATATATCTTTACTTGTTACTGCTAGCTACAGTTGTTCTCCTTATATTACTGTACTTCTCTGCTCACCTTGGCTGTTGTCAACATACCTTTGTTAAATCAGATGGACCTCTTCTTTCAGGACAGTGTGATGAGTAAATACACTTTCCGAAATTATTAGAGTTTTGAAATTCTATATTTGTCCTTTTGACTGTCAATCGGGGTTGTCTAATGAATTCACGTGTTACCTGAATCAATGTGTAAAACCCAGTGTCGAGGATGTGAGTATACGCCTTTCACTTGGTCTCTTTTCAAACAACACAGTTCAATTTAAAATGTCAAATTAACATGGCGTGGCCCTCGGATGAGTGTATATAAAATAATTATATATTATTGGAGGAATCTTATCTCACCAAGACCATCTTGAAATGACTACTGCTTTACCACACAAAATTGCTACATTTGATGTTCACTGAATCTCTCACCAGTCGTTGTCCCCTTTGTCTGTCTCGGAACAGTGCTGTGCTGTGCCAGTGTACAGTACAAAAGAAGCACTGAAAGTGCTGATAAGCTGACGTTTGGGTATTTTGATACTCGTTATAAACGTTTTATGTGAATTAGTTGATCATAACAGATAATATATGGCCCAAATGGCCCACTATTTTCTTTATAGTGCACTACTTTTGACCTGAGTTCTATGGGCCCAGGTCAAAATTAGTGCACTAAATAGGTAAGAGTGTGCCAGTTGGCATGTAAAAATAGAGTTCATGACTGCTCTGTTTGAAAGGTATGTCCATGAGAGCACAGACCTGACTATGATGATGATGTAGCTTTGTTTTCTTTTCTCACACCAGTTCTGCTTGCAGTGATTTTGCAGCCTCCCGCTTGCTTTGAATTTCCTGATAACCTTTCTGTTTACAGGTATATGTGCTTTGGTATATGTCCTTTGTATGTTTTTTTGTTAGGCCAGTGGTTATACAATTCAGGTGAGATGTAAAATACATTTGATCTCAGTAAATGTTTTGGATAGAATTGAAAAGTATGTCAAACAGGTTAGCTCTTAAAACCAGATGTTCACCTCATGTGTATTGATCCCTCTTATGTTTGAAGATTGTCAAAATATACTATTTCTAATAAAATGTCCATACCACAGTATGAATTACACTGAAATGATTTGTTAGATTAAACCTCATTCAGAAAACTACACACCATATGGACTGAAGTCTGTACCACACAATGCCTTTGGGCTCACCTCTGAAATAACAAACACAAGGATGAACAAATACTAACCAACATCATTTCTCTTCACCTCCTTTAACTCTGACATCACATTTCACAACAGAAGTGTTACACCAGACAATTTACATCTTCATGATGCTCTAACATAATTCATTATGATACTCCAGGCATCAGAAATGCATATAAGAAATAGATTTTCCCCAAGGAATATCACTGTTATAGCATTATATCACACAGACTGTCACGCCCTGATCTGTTTCACCTGTTTCTATGATTGTCTCCACCCCCTCCAGGTGTGGCTTATTTTTCCCAGTGTATTTAAGTCAACCAGTGGGTTTTTTTCCTGTATTCTTTTTTGCTGTTCTCCTCTTTTCTAGTCTTCCCGGTTTTGACCCTTGCCTGTTTCTGGACTCTGTACCCGCCTGCCTGACCAGTCTGCCTGCCTTGACCATGAGCTTGTCTGCCAC
The DNA here is from genome assembly GCF_021184085.1 of Oncorhynchus gorbuscha. Classification (NCBI taxonomy): domain Eukaryota; kingdom Metazoa; phylum Chordata; class Actinopteri; order Salmoniformes; family Salmonidae; genus Oncorhynchus; species Oncorhynchus gorbuscha. The sequence goes on along the minus strand of NC_060180.1, from coordinate 59,283,666 downwards.
TCCGTACCTCCTGGATTCTGATCTGGTTGCCCACGACCATTCTCTTGCCTACACCGTTGGATTATTAAGCACAGTAAGACTCCAACCATCTGCTTCCTGTGTCTGCATCTGGGTCTCGCCTTGATACAGACTATCTCAAGTACAAGAACAGTTTATTGCTTTATAGTATAGCTAGGAAACAATACTGTTTTATACCTTGTTTCTGCTCTAACTGCCCTCAAGTTTCTTGTTATTTTTAGGCCTTGAAGTTCTCATCTCTGGAAATATTAGTGTGAAGGTGTAGTGCATTATTCTCTCCTGTTCAGGTCTGTGGACACTGCAGAGTGGATGGCCTGGACCTGTGTTGGAATGAAACCTTAAAACAACTTGTTTTTCCTCACTGTTCTGTTGTTGTAAAGCCAATCTGTGACCCTCCACTATATTCTGTGATGTCAACACAATGTACAAGTGCCTATCTAGTACAATGTGTTAAGGTGTTTTCACACTTGGTCCCTTTCAGCAAATGTTTGTGAACTCCGTGTGTTTTTCTGTCCAGTGTGAACACTCCAAAGAAACTTAGACCCCTCAAAAGAGCCTCCGACGCGAACCGAACTGACAAAATCGAGAGGTGGTCTGAGTTCAGTTCACTTGAAATCCTTGGTTCGGTTCCATTTTCTAAGGCAATGTAAACACAAAGCTCCCCAGGTTCGCTTGTCATTATTTCCGCACCACACACTAGACTACTGCAACAGCGTTTCCCCTGACATAATCCCACACACTAGACTACTGCAACAGCGTTTCCCCTGACATAACCCCACACACTAGACTACTGCAACAGCGTTCCCCTGACATAACCCCACACACTAGACTACTGCAACAGCGTAACCCCACACACTAGACTACTGCAACAGCGTTTCCCCTGACATAACCCCACACACTAGACTACTGCAACAGCATTCCCCTGACATAACCCCACACACTAGACTACTGCAACAGCGTTTCCCCTGACATAACCCCACACACTAGACTACTGCAACAGCATTCCCCTGACATAACCCCACACACTAGACTACTGCAACAGCGTTTCTCTGCCATAACACCACACACTAGACTACTGCAACAGCGTTTCCCCTGACATAACCCCACACACTAGACTACTGCAACAACGTTCCCCCTGACATAACACCACACACTAGACTACTGCAACAGCGTTTCTCTGACATAACACCACACACTAGACTACTGCAACAGCGTTTCTCTGACATAACACCACACACTAGACTACTGCAACAGCGTTTCTCTGACATAACACCACACACTAGACTACTGCAACAGCGTTTCCTGACATAACACCACACACTAGACTATTGCAACAGCGTTTCCCCTGACATAACCCCACACACTAGACTACTGCAACAGCGTTCCCCCTGACATAACACCACACACTAGACTACTGCAACAGCGTTTCTCTGCCATAACACCACACACTAGACTACTGCAACAGCGTTTCCCCTGACATAACCCCACACACTAGACTACTGCAACAGCGTTCCCCCTGACATAACCCCTCACATTGGTGCCACAAGAGACTAGATGAACATGTGTAGGTTCGTTGAAAAAAACGTGTGCTGTTTTTGGATATTGAGTAGCGATTGTCAAGGATGCACAGATCTACAGGCTAAGAGAACTTCATAAGCTGTTTAATGATTGTGGGGTTTGAATAGTGTGAGAACAACAACATACATGACCAAAAGTATGTGGATACCTGCACGTCAAAAATCTAATTCCAAAAATCATGGGCATTAATATGGAGTTGGTCCCCCCCCTTTGATGCTATAATAGCCTCCACTCTTCTGGGAAGGCGTTCCACTAGATGGTGGAACATTGCTGCGGGGACTTGCTTCCATTCAGCCACAAGAGCATTAGTGAGGTTGGGCACGGATGTTGGGCGATTAGGCCTGGCTCTCAGACGGTGTTCCAATTCATCACAAAGGTGTTCGATGGGGTTAAGGTCAGGGCTCTGTACAGGCCAGTCAAGTTCTTCCACACCAATCTCGACAAACCATTTTTGTATGGACCTCGCTTTGTGCATGGGACATTGTCATGCTGAAACCGGAAACTGTTGCCACAAACTTGGAAGCACAGAATTGTCTAGACTGTCATTGTATGCTGTAGCGTTAAGATTTCTCTACACTGGAACTGAGGGCCCTAGCCCGAACCATGAAAAACAGCCCTATGCATTGGGGCGGGTAGCGTGATTCATCACTCCAGAGAACGCATTTCCATTGCCCCAATGGCAGTGAGCTTTACACCACTCCAGCCAACGCTTGGCATTGTGCATGGTGATCTTAGGCTTGTGTGCGGCTATTCGGCCATGGAAACCCATTTCATGAAGCTTCCGACGAACAGTTCTTGTGCTGATGTTGCTTCCAGAGGCAGTTTGGAACTCAGTAGTAAGTGTTGCATCTGAGGACAGACTATTTTTATGTCTTCAGCACTCAGTGGTCCCATTCGGTGAGCTTGTGTGACCTTTCACTTCGCGCCTTAGCCGTTGTTGCTCCTAGATATTTCCACTTCACAATAACAGCACTTTTGACCGGGGAAGCTCTAGCAGGGTAGAAGTTTGACAAACTGACTTGTCGGAGAGGTGGCATCCTATGACAGTGCCACGTTGAAAGTCACTGAGCTCTTCAGTACGAGGTATTCTACTGGAAAAAAATCTTGGTTCCTTTCTAAACATAGCAATGTGAACGCGAAGAGAACTCCGACCACAAAATAGGTGAAGTGAACCTGCATAAGAGTTGAGTCCTCATTCAGCGCCAAGGGCAGTGTGAATACAAAGAGAACTGAGTTCTTAGATTTATATTTTTACCAAAGAGTTCACTTTAAAGAGGTTGGTTATTTTAAAGAGGATTATATGTGAATATATTCTCTCAGAATTGATGTCCAATTCTCACTTACACAGAAAGTGCTCATTTGAAGAGTGAATGTACGAGCGTAGATGAGGGTTTCATTGTCATACGGAAAATCAACAACTACTGTATATTTAGCAACTTGCCTACAATGCTTACTATATGAGGACTGCACCCGTCAGATAGGACCTATCAAAACTGAGAAGTTGAACAACTTGAGGTGGGTGTATGTTTAATATTTTATTAGCAGCATTGCAACATCTTACTGAAGTTCATACTGTCTGGTTGAAGTGGAAATTTCCACTACAGGACATTGCGCCCTCCAGTGGTCAATCCTGAACCCACTACCTACACTGATAGTTGATCCACACTGGCCTCTTGTGGACAGAGGGTATTATTACATCAAATATCTTAAAGATCTTAAATGGAGTTGAGCCAAAACTACTTACAAGGGCTGTAACATACATGACAATAAAACATCTCTGGTTGAGATATGTCACAACATAAAACAGATATTGCATCTATATTTGATTGCATCTCAAATGACATTCTGTCTGTAAATGAGGGAACACCTGCACTTCTCTATCACGTTCATACTTTCGTATTGAAACGTACATTGAAGTCGGAAGTTTACATACACCTAAGTCAAATACATTTAAACTCAGTTTTTCACAATTCCTGACATTTAATCCTAGTAGAAATCCCCCTGTTTTAGGTCAGTTAGGATCACTATGTTATTTTAAGAATGTGAAATGTCAGAATAATAGTAGAGAGAATGATTTATTTCAGCTTTTATTTCTTTCACATGCTTTTTCAGTTCTGCCCACACATTTTCTATAGAATTGAGGTCAGGGCTTTGTGATTGCCACTCCAATACCTTGACTTTGTTGTCCTTAAGCCATTTTGAAGTTATGAAGTACGCTTGGGGTCATTGTCCATTTGGAAGACCCATTTGCGAACAAGCTTTAACTTCCTGACTGATGTCTTGAGATGTTGCTTCAATATACCCACGTAATTTTCCTACTTCATGATGCCGTCTATTTTGTGAAGTGTACCAGCCCCTCCTGCAGTAAAGCACCCCCACAGCATGATGCTGCTACCTCCGTGCTTCACGGTTGGGATGGTGTTCTTCAGCTTGCAAGCTTACCCCTTTTTCCTCCAAACATAACGATGGTCATGATGGCCAAACAGTTCTATTTTTGTTTCATCTGACCAGAGGACATTTCTCCAAAAAGTGCGATCTTTGTCCCCATTTGCAGTTGCTAACCGTAGTCTGGCTTTTTTTATGGCGGTTTTGGAGCAGTGGTTTCTTCCTTCCCAACCGTGAAGCACGGAGGTGGCAGCATCATGTTGTGGGTGTGCTTTGCTCTCTCAGCCTCCAGTATTTTTGCTGCAGTAGATTATGTGTTGGGGGGGCTAGGGTCAGTCTGTTAAATCTGAAGAATTTCTCTTGTCTTGTCCGGTGTCCTGTGTGAATTTAAGTATGCTCTCTCTTCCTTTCTCTCTCTCTCTTTCTTTCTCTCTCGGAGGTCCTGAGCCCTAGGACTATGCCTCAGGACTACGTGGCCTGATGACTACTTGCTGTCCCCAGTACACCTGGCCGTGCTGTTGCTCCAGTTTCAGCTGTTCTGCCAGTCATCATGCCAAGTAGTCCTGAGCAATAAGGCATGGGGGGGGGGTGTATATGGCCAGTATACCATTGCTGAGGGCTGTTATTATGCACAATGCAACCCTTAGCCATGGTATATTGGCCATACACCACAGACCCCCGGGGTGCCTTTTGCTATTATAAACTGGTTACCAACATAATTAGAGCATGTTTTGCCATTTGCCATACATGTTTTGCCATACCCCTGGTATAAGGTCTGATATACCACGTCTGTCAGCAAATCAGCATTCAGGGCTTGAACCACACAGTTTATAATATCAGCTATGTGCAGTGTTTTAGCAATGTGTAAATAATTGTAGTAAGAATAGTGGGGAAAGATAACTAATGTTTATTTATTTTGCCTTTTGTACTTTAACTAATTGCACATCTTTACAACACAGTATAATATAATATGACATTTGAAATGTCTATTCCTTTGGAACTTTTGAGTATATTTACTATTCATTTTTATATTATTTGTTTCACTTTTGTTTATGATCTATTTCACTTGCTTTTGCAATGTAAACATGTTTCCCATGCCAATAAAGCCTTTTGAATTTAATTAAATTAACAAAGATATTGGTGGTATTTACGATGTTGTTTGTGCTCCATTGGTTGCCCTTTTCTCATACAACGTGCCACAAATGTTGCTGCTGTGATTACACATGGCTGTATTTCGCCTAGAAGATATGGGAGTTTATAGAATTCTTTGTGGGTCTGTGTGATCTGGGAATATGTGTCTCTGATGTGATCCCGACAGGAGGTTCTGAGCTAAATTGTAACCACCCACTTGAACCGGAACCTTTTCAAGCTACAACTGTGTTGCCTTCACGATCATGTGTATCGCAGAGCACCATTTACATTCCCTTTACACAACTGATAAAAACGACGATGTCTCCTCCTCATCAGGCATGGATGATTTAAAAATGAACGTTCGTCATGTTCAAAAGCGTGGTTAATGCTGTGGAAGCTTAATTGATTTACTTAGAAGGTATGCTGGCTAAAAACAGTTTACAGTGTAAAATGAGAAACATTTCTCTGCTTAGTTGCAGATGTAGTTGGAGGATTTATCAATGACAGTTTTATTCATGTGCTGGTCGCGGCGGTGGTTTCACCCTCGTTGCTTTGATCCTCCTCCTCGCTTCAGTAGCGATTTGAACTACCGGTGTCGTTCTTCCAATAGGTAATAGCAACATTGTAACGCATTGGAAAGATGGGGAGCACGACCTCTTGCTGTGTGTCTTCAAGTCCGAAGCTCCGAAGAAATGCTCATTCGAGGCTGGAGTCGTACAACACCGAGCCGGAGTTGAGTAGGGAGGATACGGGCTGCAACCTGCAGCACATCAGCGACCGAGAGAATGTCGACGGTAAAGTATAAAATTATTGCCTAATGTAGACCTATTCATGTTTAATGTTCTCGTGTGATGGTGGTGAGTGTTTTGAAACACGACTCAACATTTTGAAGTTCACACTGAATGTTTTATTGGTTTGGCTTGCCAAATAGGCTATAAATATAACATGTCGCTGCAACCTGGTCTCAGGGTATTTCGTATTGTAACGACTCTGGGTTTATAATACACTGGGTTTATAATACTCTGGGTTTATAATACTCTGGGTTTATAAGCGCGGAAATGGACTCTGCCTTGCGGCACAGCCTCGGGCTCGAAGGATCGAGGGTTCGAGACCTGCTCCCTGCTTGTTTCATTACAGTATTATTCTGTATGGAAACCAAGACACTCCATTTAATGTATTTTACATTTCACATTTCATATGGTATGCATTCATTTGTAGATGTCCATCACCCATTTCGTATGATATGTTAGGAATTCTGGCTAGGTGGCTAACGTTAGCTAGGTTAGGAGAAGGTTTAGCTAAAGGGTTAAGGTTAGGGTTATATGAGGGGTTAGTTAAAACGGTTCATGTTAGGGGAAGGGTTAGCTAACACAGTAAGTAGTTGCAAAGTAGCTAAAAAGTAGTATGTAGTTGAAAGGTTGGATAATTAGCAAAAATGCTAAAGTTGACTGATGAGATTCGAACTCGCAACCTTCGGGTTGCTAGACGTTAGTGTTATATGCCTGATCAACCACCCTATTTAATTGTTTTGCCTTAAGTAACCAGCTGTCTTATATAACCATACCAAATGTAACATACCATACTAATTTTAGTATCCAGGATTTATATTCACTATGTTACATCTAGTGTATGAGACCAGGCTGCATGTAGCAACATTTACTAGTGTGGGACCTTTATTGGTAATTTATAATAAATGCATATTCCTATCAGCAATGCTTTCTCCTCCCCCTGGCAATGGATCTCTGTGATTGATTTAATGCATATATTAGGCCAGCCAGATTATCTGAATGTATGTTGTTACATATGTTATTACATAGGTATTTCTATACATGGGGGCAGGCAGCATGGGCATCCAGTCTGCCTCTCAGTCCCATGTGACATGTTGAAATATGGGTTGTCCCAAATAGCACCCTATTCCCATTAAAGAGCACTACTTTTGACTGTAGACTGAGCCTTTATAGGTCCTGGTCAAAAGTGGTGCACTATAGGGAATAGTGTGCCATTTGGGGGACAGCCTTGGTGCACCAGAGCAGACAACATCCTGTTCATAAATGCTTCTCTTTGTTTTCACTTGGAGCATGAAAGACACAACAATGGTGGCATGGTATAGCACTCTTTATTGAAACATATATTAAAAATGGATACATTTACTCTCAAAGTGTAAATGGGTATAACCTGCTCAAGCTGGACCGACTCATGTAGAGATTAAAATCTCTGAAGTGAAATATTGTAAGGTCTGCTCTGCAACACGCAAGTCTGAAAATCCATGAACTGCAATGTCTGCACATTTGACATCAACTACTATTGGTGTTTCCTCCATTCCCTATCACGACATCAGGCCTCTGAAGATTCATCGGTATTTCTTATGGGTATGTCCAGTGTTTAAAGTGGATTTAAATATAGGCCGGTACTCACTTTGTGTCCAGCCCAGTATTTTATATATTTAGGTGACAGTACTCCACAATATTTGATCCAATATTCTATAAGATATTCTGTTACTCAAGCAGTAGAATATTTTGAGGTGGTGGTACCGGTATGTACCGGTCCAATTCAAACACGGGGTATGTCCAAGCCACAGTGAACCTACAGTGGTGGATAGAAGCTGTGACTGTCTGTACAGTTTTAATTATAGGCTGTCTCACTCTGCCTTGGCTCTTACTTCTGAGAGCTGGAATGGACAGAACAGCAAACCCATAATCTGGTGGTGTGGGTTTAATGCACCCAGCATGTTATTCTGGAGCAGCCTTGCGAGTCCCTAGAAACACCACCACAACACCTCTTCTTTTGAGATAGCTTGAAGACGAGAGCAATGTGATACAGAGTATCCCTCTACTACACATATGGATGGTGAGGAAAAAAATAGAGGGAGGGAGATTAAAGAGAGAGAGAGATACTGGGGACTGCTCATTTCGTGATTTGAAAGGAGCGTATTGGTGAATGTGTTTGTATTTATTATGGATCCCCATTAGCTGCTGCCAAAGCAGCAGCTCCTCTTCCTGGGTTCCAGCTAAATTTAGGCAGTTTATACAATGTTGGGTGTCTTGTCAGACAGCATCCAGAGCCCTGGTCAAAAGTAGTGCACTATATAGGGAATAGGGTGCTATCTGGGACGAGGTCTGTGAGTGAGGTCACAGACAGGGTGGCGATGTGCTTCGGAACAGCAGACTGATCAGGGGGCTGTCTGTCGCTGTCCTACCACAGCAGTTGTATGTGTGTTTGTTGTCTGTAGCTGTCTTACCGCAGCAGCTGAAACCTGTAGATGCAAATTACATGCCCAGCGGGACAAATCACTACTGAGAGAGACAAACTAATGCCTTCATTTAGAGATGGGGAGTCTTATGAGACACTATAAAGAGGGTTATTCACTTCTGAAAGGATGGACTGTTAACCCCAAGACTCTCATGGACTAAATCTCACTATTTGTTATTAGAATACTCTTGTCAAAATAGTTCTGGGTCCCTCTTTTAAAAGAACTACAGGGTCGTTCCACGAATAGAGTACATTTTGTGTAGTGTAACTTGGTAAAAAAAACATGACATTCTGATGTAATGAGCACATGTTCAACTTCATAAAAAACATGTTTTCCCATCTCCAGGGGTTGAATAAAAAAAGTGACAATAGTAAGTGCCAATAAAGTAACAGGGTTGACCGTAACAGGGTTGACCGTAACAGGGTTGACCGTAACAGGGTTGACCGTAACGGGGTTGACCGTAATGGGGTTGAACGTAACGGGGTTGACCGTAACGGGGCTGAACGTAACGGGGTTGAACGTAACAGGGCTGACCGTAACGGGGCTGACCGTAACGGGGTTGACCGTAACGGGGTTGAACGTAACAGGGTTGACCGTAACAGGGTTGAGGTTTTCATCATAATCAGCCATACATCTCCTTGTGACGGGGGAGATGGAAGCTTGTTGTGGCAACCGGGAGTAGCAATTGAATGTAAGCTTCACCCCAAAAATGACATTGTTAAAATATTTCTAGCCTAACTATGGGTAACAGTTACTATGGGTAATATTTTTCTTTTGAAAAAATCACTTAAAATGGAATAGTTTCACCATAATAAAATGAGAGTTCTGTTCACATATCAGGGTTGACCTTAAAATGAGGGACATATGTAAATTATTCACTAATAATATTAAATAAATAATTATCTTCAGAAATGACTGTCAAAGCAAGAACATAACTAGGGCTTTGCAATGATGGTAACAACTTGAAGAAATGTTGGCGTTAAGTGTAAAAAAAATAAAAGACTAAATTGATTCATTGAATTTCCATGTGGTATAATTAGTCAACTTCATTTAGTATAACATTGTTTTATTGAATATTGGTGCTGCACATTTTTACTTAAAATATCACAGACACTTAAATTGTACTCTTCGTGAAACGACCCTACAACTTCTGAAGAATTAGTCTATAAAGGACTTATGAAGACTTCATCAAGCCATAACAGTTGTGTTTGTATAAGGTTGGGTCTAGTTCTGTTTGAATGAGAAGCCTGAGTCTGACCCCGGGCAGCCTGGGTTATGTGATGTCTGACCCGGGCAGCCTGGGTTATGTGATGTCTGACTCGGGCAGCCTGGGTTATGTGATGTCTGACTCGGGCAGCCTGGGTTATGTGATGTCTGACTCGGGCAGCCTGGGTTATGTGATGTCTGACTCGGGCAGCCTGGGTTATGTGATGTCTGACCCGGGCAGCCTGGGTTATGTTATGTCTGACTCGGGCAGCCTGGGTTATGTTATGTCTGACTCGGGCAGCCTGGGTTATGTGATGTCTGACCCGGGCAGCCTGGGTTATGTGATGTCTGACCCGGGCAGCCTGGGTTATGTGATGTCTGACTGACGGGCAGCCTGGGTTATGTGATGTCTGACTCGGGCAGCCTGGGTTATGTGATGTCTGACTCGGGCAGCCTGGGTTATGTGATGTCTGACTCGGGCAGCCTGGGTTATGTGATGTCTGACTCGGGCAGCCTGGGTTATGTGATGTCTGACTCGGGCAGCCTGGGTTATGTGATGTCTGACTCGGGCAGCCTGGGTTATGTGATGTCTGACTCGGGCAGCCTGGGTTATGTGATGTCTGACTCGGGCAGCCTGGGTTATGTGATGTCTGACTCGGGCAGCCTGGGTTATGTGATGTCTGACTCGGGCAGCCTGGGTTATGTGATGCCTGACTCGGGCAGCCTGGGTTATGTGATGTCTGACTCGGGCAGCCTGGGTTATGTGATGTCTGACTCGGGCAGCCTGGGTTATGTGATGTCTGACTCGGGCAGCCTGGGTTATGTGATGTCTGACTCGGGCAGCCTGGGTTATGTGATGTCTGACCCGGGCAGCCTGGGTTATGTGATGTCTGACCCGGGCAGCCTGGGTTATGTGATGTCTGACCCGGGCAGCCTGGGTTATGTGATGTCTGACTCGGGCAGTCTGGGTTATGTGATGTCTGACCCAGGCAGCCTGGGTCATGTCACATTCCACTTATGCCTTTGTGGCCCTTTCCTAAAGTGACTCTCTCCAATCCTGTGTTTTTAAGCAGGTGTCATCACAACACTATTTCAAACCCCATGCTTGCCCTGTATGAACTGATCTCTTGGCTGATACTAAAGATTAGATTTCAGACTGACGGGCCAGGCAGGCAGGCTGCTTTTGAAGAAAGCAGCCTGCCTGTCAGAGATGACTTCTGGGTGGATCTGCCTCACATATGCACATGACAAATGGTACCCCATTCCCTTTATAGTGCTGTCAAGACTTCCGCCGAAGTTGGTTCCTCTCCTTGTTCGGGTGGCATTTGGCGGTCGGCGTCGCCGGTCTTCTAGCCATCATCGATCCACTTTTCATTTCCATTTGTCTTGTCTTCCCACACACCTGGTTTCAATTCCATAATTCCATGTTGTGTATTTAACCCTCTGTTCCCCCCATGTCCTTGTCCAGAAGTGTTTATTGTAAGTGCTTGTGCACGGTATTCTGGTGTGCACTGGGTTTTGTACTCATTCTATTGATTGTTCTGTTGACAGTGATTTTTATACTGCACCGTTGTAACACAGTTTTTGCTCTCCTGCGCCTGACTTCTCTGCCACCAGTACGCACCCCTTACAGTGCACTACCTTTCACAAGTGTCTGGGCTCTGGTCAAAAGTAGTTCAATGTATAGAGAATAGGATGCCATTTGGGACACAATTATTCTGTTGAGAATGGTGCCGACTGGCAAGGCCCTTTTTTCTCATTACTTGAGGATAGAAGAAAACATGTTCAATACCAACGATCCCGTGACCTATATTCAGGAAATATCCTAGAATAAATATAATTTCTCTCTAGTTAAAATTTGAATAATATCTTTGAGCGAAAACTTATTTTGTAGAGAAAGAGAGAGAGAAAGAGGTAGGGAGAGAGAGAGATGGTCACAAAGAAATAGACACTCTCAGAGGGAGATGGGAGATGGGGGGGGGGGGACAACGCAGTCTTATGTTCTCTCTGTCACACAAAGCTTACTGTGTTCCTGAATCCTGCCTTAAGATGATTGCTCATTCTGCAGACCAGGGCGCCAGGCAGGCATCAGCTGACGCTCCTATTTAAGTTTATAGATGCAGGGAGTCTCTCCTCTCTTCTCTCTGTGGGGTTTGTGTAATGGTATCTTGTTATTAAGTCCATAATGGCCTCTCAGGGTTGGGTGAGCTAAGACACGGCTTGCGTCCCAAATGGAACCCTATTCCCCATAGGGCTCTGGTCAAATGTAGCACAATATATAGGGAATAGGGTGCCATTTGGGACGCACAGACCTAACATGCTGTGTGCTTTGAAGTCGACTTATAGCTCATTACTTGGAAGTAATTGATGATGAGTGATATCATCTTGAATGTAATGGGGAAGAACTCCTGTAGCCTTCTGGAGGTGTTCTGAACATGTCTTCTCCTTTGTATTTATCAATGTAGTGGCTAGATACCATTCATTGCACTAATTATTTGGTGCAGAAGGAACATCCTTTATTGATTATATGGTCAGAAAAAGTCTATATATTATAATGAGTCTGCATGAGTCCCTTGCCATGCTATTCTCTCCCCCCATGTGAACAGCGTGTGCATTGTACATGGAGTTGTCAACAGGAAGTAAAACTACAAACCCTTTCCTCAACTGTCTTTATTCTCTCTTACATTTATCACTGCCTACATATGTCAAATAGACTGGTTTAGTATCAGATATAAGATGGTGTTCACTGCTCATGCCTTGAAGAAAATGTCTTGTAATGTATCACAAGCTCTGTGTGCTTCAGCTCTGTTGAGATATACAACTGAAGTCAGGAGTTTACATACACCTTAGCCAAATACATTTAAACTCAGGTTTTTCACAATTCCTGTCATTTAATCCTAGTAATAATTTCCTGTCTTAGGTCAGTCAGGATCACCACTTTATTTCACATTTAATATTAAATGTCAGAATAATAGTAGAGAGAATGATTTATTTCAGCTTTTATTTCTTTCATCACATTCCCAGTGGGTCAGAAGTTTACATATACTCAATTAGTATTTGGTAGCATTGCCTTTAAATTGTTTAACTTGGGTCAATCGTTTTGGGTAGACATCCACAAGCTTCCCACAATAAGTTGGGTGAATTTTGGCCCATTCCTCCTGACAGAGCTGGTGTAACTGAGTCAGGTTTGTAGACCCCCTTGCTCGCACACGCTTTTTCAGTTGTGCTCACACATTTTCTATAGGATTGAGGTGAGGGCTTTGTGATGGCCACTCCGATACCTTGACTTTGTTGTCCTCAAGCCATTTTTCCACAACTTTGGAAGTATACTTGGGGTCATTGTCCATTTGGAGGACCCATTTGCGAACAAGCTTTAACTTCCTGACTGATTTCTTGAGATGTTGCTTCAATATATCCACATAATTGTCCTACCTCATGATGCCATATATTTTGTAAAGTGCACCAGTCCCTCCTGCTGCAAAGCACCCCCACAACATGATGCTGCCACCCCCATGCTGGGATGGTGTTCTTCTTACAAGCCTCCCCCTTTTTCATGACATAACATAATTTTATGGAATTTTTCTAGCTGTTTAAAGGCACAGTCAACTTAGTGTTTGTAAACCTCTGACCCCCTGGAATTGTGATGTAGTGAATTATAAATTAAAAACTATAGTTGGTTAACAAGACATTTGTGGAGTGGTTGAAAAACATGTTTTAATGACTCCAACCTAAGTGTAGGTAAACTTTCGACTTCAACTGTACAAGTTAGCTGTTATGGTAACAGTTTGACACAGTAGGAGAAACGGGGACAGACAATCTCACTGTTCTTTCAGACATTTTCCACCACTTTCAACTCCATTTCTGTTTCTTCTTCTCTTCTATCACTCGCTCCCTATTCCTCCCCTCCTGTCTCCTCCTTCCTACTTCTCTGTCTGTAGACACCGGCCTGAAATGATGTAGAGATGCTTAGACGTTGTCCTATTTCCTATTAAAACTGGTGGTTTTGAAGAGAGGAAAAGGGAAGCATTTTTACATAAAATTTGGACTGTAATCACAAACCAATCATCTCTATACCTGGAATTAGCCTTAAACCATTGAAGGTGTCTGTCCAAAAAGAAATGTCCAAAGTTTGCACGCAGG